>NW_015391128.1:83734-86217 GCF_001527695.2 Protobothrops mucrosquamatus
ACCTAGAACTAAGGAGAAACTTCCTGACAGTTAGAACAATTAACCAGTGGAACAACCTGCCTCCAGAAGTGGTGAATGCTCCAACACTGGAAGTTTTTAAGAAGAGACTGGACAGCCATTTGTCCGAAATGGTATAGGGTTTCCTGCCTGAGCAGGGGGTTGGACTAGATGACCTCCAAGGTCCCTTCCAACTTTATCACTATTATTATTATGATAGATGTCTATGGAGATGCTCAGTCTATCCAGGTCATGTTTGTCCCAAAGGTGCTTTTTTTTTTTTCCCCCACGAGGCAACTGGACTTCCTTGTTTTTCTTTGAAGAGGTCTTCTCCAGCTCAGACTGCCCTTCCCCACGGCAAAAGCTGAAGAAGCTTCTTGGATGAGAAGCGAAACGTCTTCAAGAAAAACGAGAACGTCCAGTGGCCTTGTGGAAAAAAAAAAAGCACCTTTGGGATTAAGCCACAGAGTTTCTGATACAAAAAGTTTCTCTTTAACGTGTTCATCTACACAAGCTGATCCAGCACCAAGTAATAGGACAGTTGGTCGTAAGATGTGCGTGACTTCGTTGTGTTTATGACATTCGTTCAATCGTTCATTCGTTCGTTCATTCATTCATTCATTCCATTTATTTATTTATTTTGCTAATGCTTGAAGGGTTCAAACATATGGTTCAAAATAAGAGAATTTGTTGTTGTGAGTTGCGAAGTCATGTCTGACCCATTGCGAAACCCATGGACAATGTTCCTCCAGGCCTTCCTGTCCTCTACCATCTTCTGGAGTCCATTGAAGCTCACGCCTCCTGCTTCAGTGACTCCATCCAGCCACCTCATTCTCTGTCGTCCCCTTCTTCTCTTGCCCTCCATCTTTCCCAGCATTAGGCTCTTCTCCAGGGAGTCCTTCCTTCTCATTAGGTGGCCAAAGTACTTGAGTTTCAACTTCAGGATCTGGCCTTCTAAGGAACAGTCGGGGTTGATCTCCTCTAGGACTGACCAATAAGAGAATAGGGACTGATATATAAAATGTTCAGAAAGAAGGTTTTGGTGAAGCTGTGGACTAAAATCACACATGTCTACACACTTTCGTTTGATTTTGATTATGTAGTTTGGACAAATGTTCCACCAGGCAGGTAATCCTTTACAGTAACTTAAGGCTCGATTTATAAAATCATCACCACCTTTAATCAGAAGCATCTTTAAAAATGCTCAGTTCGGATACTGCAAAGATAGCTTGTATGTGGGTGAATCCATGAACTTTCTGATAACTTTCCTGTGTTCAGGAAATGATAGATAGATGATAGACAGATTTAAAATTCTGACAGATAGATAGATAGATAGATAGATAGATTTAAACTTCTAGATGGATGGATGGATAGATAGATAATAGATTTAAAATTCTGCATAGATACATATAGATACATTTAAAATGATAGACAGACAGATAGATAGATAGATAGATAGATAGATAGATAGATAGATAGATAGATAGATAGATAGACAGACAGACAGATAGATAGATTTAAAATTCTGCATAGATACATATAGATACATTTAAAATGATAGATAGATAGATAGATAGATAGATAGATAGATAGATAGATAGATAGATAGATAGATAGATAGATTTAAACTTCTAGATGGATGGATGGATAGATAGATAATAGATTTAAAATTCTGCATAGATACATATAGATACATTTAAAATGATAGACAGACAGACAGACAGACAGACAGATAGATAGATAGATAGATTTAAACTTCTAGATGGATGGATGGATAGATGGATAGATAGATAATAGATTTAAAATTCTGCATAGATACATATAGATACATTTAAAATGATAGACAGACAGACAGACAGACAGACAGATAGATAGATAGATAGATTTAAACTTCTAGATGGATGGATGGATAGATGGATAGATAGATAATAGATTTAAAATTCTGCATAGATACATACAGATACATTTAAAATTATAGATAGATAGACAGACAGACAGACAGACAGACACACAGACAGACAGGTAGATTTGAAAGATAGATTTAAAATTCTTGATAAATGGATATAGATATATAGAGAGAAGGATAGAGAGATAATTGATAGATAAATCGATAGATGATGATGATGATGAGAGAGAGAGAGAGATGGATGGATAGCAATTGATAGATAGATAGATTGATAGATATAGATGATAGATCGATAGACAGACACAGACAGACAGACAGACAGACAGACAGACAGACAAATAGAAAGATTTAAAATTCTGAAAGGCCATTCCAGAAGTCAGTTTTCTCCAAGCACCGACACTTTAAAAAATCACAGAGAACAAGAATTTGAGCAAGAATTATCACGCGCAATAAAATGAAAATAAAGAACCCTTTAATCAAAATATCAAATAAACCAATAAAACCAGGCACTCGAATTAACCAAATGTTGACTCCGGGGAACGCCTCTGTTATTTTCAGATGTCTTAATTAAAGGAGGAAC
>NW_015391128.1:91794-97030 GCF_001527695.2 Protobothrops mucrosquamatus
AGACACGCCTGCCACACAATAGCCCAGACTTAACCATTGTCAATAAGAAAGACAAAAAGGCATGAATAGTTGATAGTGGACGGGGCAACTACACAGAGAAGCAGAATAGAAGAGGAAGAACTGGAGAAGATAGCAGAATACAAAGACCTGCAAATAGAAATAGAAAGACTGTGGCAAAGGCAAGCAAGGGTAGTACCAATAGTAATAGGCGCCTTGGGTGCAATCCCAAAACAACTGGAGCACCAGTTGACCACCATTGGCATTGACAAAAATCACCACCAGTCAATTGCAAAAGGCAGCTTGACTTGGAACAGCTTCCATTCTGTGACTTTAACACCATCAAATAACATCATCTATCTATCCCAGGTTCTTGGGAAGGACTCGACAGGTGGATAAAAATGCCAGTCTGAACATCTAGCTGATTGTGCAGCCAACCACAATTTTAGCTAGATCAAATATTGGTAAACGTAAATAATAAAACACTCGTTTTTTTTGTTATAAATTGCATTTTTAGCATTTAAAGCTTTTAAACCTTGACCCTGACCAGTTCAAGGTTGACTCAGCCTTCCATCCTTCCGAGGTTGGTAAAATGAAGACCCAGATTCTTGGGGATAAAATGCTGACTCTGTAAACCGCTTAGAGAGGGTTGTAAAGCATTACAAAGCACCATATAAGTCTTGAGAGTGCTATTGCGATTGCTGTTAAGCTTTCTCCTTCCTCAATTGCCAACATTTATGTTAGCCTCTTGGAAAGCTGGCAATGATGCCATCCACACTCTTTCTCTCCTTTCTCCTAGGCATGTGACCAGAGGGGGGGCATACACAGTCCACCCTGTGCACGCCACACACAAAACATATAGTTGGGCTCTGCATGATTTCCATCCTTTTTGAACTGAGTGAAAATCCCTAAAGACAAATATGCCACCCATCTGTGGTGACTTGCAGGTGAAAAGAGTCTGCCAAATCACTGTTCAGTAGCCATAGCAATAGCACTTAGACTTATATACCACTTCACAGTGCTTTACAGCCCTCTCTAAGCGGTTCACAGAGTCCGCATGTTGCCCCTGACAATCTGGATCCTCATTTTATCGATCTTGGAAGGATGGAAGGCTGAGTCAACTTTGAAATGTCTAATGCAGGGATAGGCAACCTTGGTTCTTTTATGACTTGTGGACTTCAACTCCCAGAATTCCTGAGCCAGCATGGGGAAACTATGGCCCCTTCATGACTTGTGGACTTCAACTCCCAGAATTCCTCAGCCAGCATGGCTCAGCTTGGAAACCTCTCCCTTTCCCCTCAGCGTGGCTGGCTCAGGAATTCTGGGAGTTGAAGTCCACGAGTCATAAAAGAGCCAAGGTTGACTACCCCTAGTCTAATGCATCTAATGACTTGAAAGGACTTGTTCCAATTTTGAGGTCACCATACATATCACCTAATGGAAACTGAGCAAATGTTGTGGCTGGGTGGAAGACTTACTGAGAGTTCATTCTTTGATTTATTGCATGAATTAGACATGGCCTCCAATTCCTTTGGAGACAGCTGTGGCTCCTTCTGTGACCTTCAGACCTTCCACGGGTACCTTAATGCATTGGTTAACTTTGATGTTAATCCAGTAGAATTATCTGTTATTTGTCGGAAAACCAGACTTGTTTTGTTAGGTTCTCAAGCCATCCATCAACCTCCATCACAGACCATTGATGGATCACTCACCCTAAATAGTAGATGTAAGCAAATAAACTATAGGGAGGAAGTGGTTTGACCAACCCATGGTTCATTTGCTATCATGATCCAAATCTACCGGTAGATGATCTAAAGAATTGCATAGCTGGTTTTCCAGTTCAGATCAGTGACTGGATTTAATCAGCTTTTTTCCTTCTTTTTTCCTCCCTAAACATTGCATGCTTACCCATAAGGCATGACTTGTTTTTTTTTTCTTTTTGTAACTTAGAAAGTTCTGTTCTGTTCTGTTCTGTTTGGTTGAGTCTCCAGAGCAGACATGTCAAACACAAGGCCCGGGGGCCGGATGCGGCCCGCGAAGTGGTTTCGTGTGGCCTACGAAGCCATCCTGGAAACAGTGAGGGAACGGCCCCCGCTGCCCTGGCCCTGGCCCAGGCCGGCCGGGAGCCAATGTACAATTTTGTGATGGCCATCTATGCTGAAACGCATTCAGTCTTAGCTCCACAAGGCCGTCCAGAAACAGCGAGGAACCAGCCCCTGCCGTGTCAGCCCCGCCCCCTGGGTGCATGCTGGGGAGGTGTCACCCTTTGTGAGGAATGGAGAAATGGACCATGCCTTGGTGCTTGCCCCGGTCCCACCCCCTTCTACCAGAGACCCTCAGATCTGTCCCACTCCTGCCCAAGCCCCCACAGGCACCCTTGACGTGAACAATGTAGAGCTGGCCATGCCCACCCAGTAGGGCACACCCACTCCATCCACACCCACCCAGTAGACTGCACCCACCCTGGCCACACACACCCGCCCCCCCGAGGGCAACCACAATGCTGATGCGGCCCTCAATGAAATTGAGTTTGACACCCCTGCTCCAGAGGGAAGAAGACATTTTGAAGTACTGATGGAAACACCCTGGTCTAAATATTTATATCCTGCAAAAGAATGCCGAGCTCCACTTTAAGAACAACCTGATGTCTATCAATCACTTAATTGGTGATCTAATTTGCCAATTGACTTTCTACCATTACCTCCTCTGTTTTATTGACCGGTCTCCTCTCTCTCTCTCTCTCTCTCAGTTCAATGATAAAGCTCAAAACGTCAGTTGTTTCAACCATCTTGTACAAGCTAACGTGAGGAATAAGAAGAAGTTGAAGGAAGCGGTCTACAAAATCCAAGCGAAAGGAATCACCGATTACAAAAAGGGGTTCAGCTACGCCTTTGAGCAGCTACTCAATGTAAGGGCTGGAAAGCGGCCTCACTGAGCTTATTCAACTGGGGGTTCATTCCTGTACTATATATAGATGCATGGCTAAATAAGGACCTGTTTATTTTTTAAGCAGGAGGCAGAATTCTAACCTCATTTTTTTTTCAGCAGCTAGGTTGACCTGTGGCGGTACAGTTCATATGTGTTTAACATGGTTTGTACAGTAAAGATATGGATTAAGCCAAGAGAAAGAAAAAAAGAAAGAAAGAAAGAAAGAAAGAGAAAGAAAAAGAAAGAAAGAAAGAAAGAAAGAGAAATAAAGAAAGAAAGAAAGAAAGAAAGGAGAGAAAGGAGAGAAAGGAAGATGGAGGGAGGGAGGGAGAGAGGAAAGAAGGAAGGAAGGAAGGAAGGAAGAAAAAGAAAGAAAGAAAGAAAGAAAGAAAGGAGAGAAAGGAAGGAGGGAGGGAAGGAGAGAGGAAGGAAGAAAGAAAAGAAAGAAAGAAAGAAAAAGAAAGAAAGAAAGAAAGGAGAGAAAGGAAGGAGGGAGGGAAGGAGAGAGGAAGGAAGAAAGGAAGGAAGGAAGAACAGAGGAAAGGAAGGAAGGATGGACGGAGGAAGGAAGGGAAGGAAGGAGGGAGGGAGAAAAAAAGAAAGAAAAGAAAAGAAAACCTCATTGGGTTTTTTGGGGGGTTCCTAGAAGATTGTCTTAGGGGGCCTCAAAGAGACATCCAGGCTTCTTTTTAGGAATTATTTAAGTATTTTATATAGTTGCCCATCTCACCACATTGTGATCAAACTGTCAGGTGAGGGAATCATGAATGACCCGAGTTATTACAGAGCAGTTCTTTATTGTTGCTTGCCTATAGACAGGAATCTTGCCAGACTAAAGCACAGATCTTATTAGATATACATGATAAGAGTCAATATATAGTTGCCCATCTCACCACAATGCGGTCAAACTATCAGGTGCAGGGAACCAAGAACAACTCAAGTTATCCCAGACCAGTTTCCTTATTGTTGCTTGCCTATAGACATGAATCTTGCCGGACTAAAGCACAAATCTGCATAGCTATTAGATATACCCCATAAGAGGTTAGGGAGGGTCCATTCTGGCTCCCTTTCTGCATATCAAAGATTCTGTACTGAACTACATTTTTGCTCCTTTTCGGAAGATCTCATACCTCCTGCTACTCTGTAGTAATTTAACCACACTCACCTCTTGCCTCCTCTGTTCTACCCAGTGCTTCCCCACACTTTCTTCTCAGCCTCTACTTTCCCTTTCCTAATTTCTTCTCCTCTATCCTATGTTCTATTTCTTCCACCTCTTCTGTTTCTACCTGCTGTTCCCTCTTCTTTGGTGATGCTTTCCAACCCATCACTGGCTTTTTAAGGCATGAAAGCTGCACTATATCTTTTTAACCAGTAGAGGGGGCGGTCATACCGGAAAAGAGACAAGCAGTGCCACAGTGCCCTCTAGTGATAAAGAAATGAATTAGCACGGATTGACTAGCACTGATGATGTTACTTAGTTGGAGTAATGGAATATCTGCAATTTCAGAGAACACCAAGGACCCCTCATAGAAATAAATTCCTAGTAAGAAAAAAACAACACAATTTCATTTGAGTATTAATTTTTAGAACTCTGAGACATGAGAAATTTTTACAGCAACTTGAACATGCTTACCTAAAAGATATTGTGCTGTTCTGTAAACAAACTGAATTAAAGTTGCATTGCACGTTATGATAAAGTTATAATAGAACTTTGCCTCTGTCCATTCTAGAAAAGATATGTGGAAAAGTTTGTGGTCAGTTACAATAACCAGAATATATAAGAATTACTAATAGAAAATATCCAAAAAAATAATAAATCAGGTCATGTGACCACAGAACACTGCAGGTGCCAAGCTCCCCAAATAAGATCATGTGACCATGGGTCTGTGTGTGCCACTGACACTCTGGAAGTGGTCATAAGTACCTTTGGGGGGGGGGTTGTTGTAATTTTGAACATTCACTAAATGACCTGTCATTAAGTGAGGCTAGGCTTCATTAAGTTCAGAAGTTCTTTTGAGTCATCCCGATGTGTCCAAAGCAAATAAAAAATATTGCTTTCCCAATAGATGGTTGGGGAAAAATCGGTATTTTTAATAAAGCCATTTTAAAAGCTCTTCTTCTTCTTCTTCTTCTTCTTCTTCTTCTTCTTCTTCTTCTTCTTCTTCTTCTTCTTCTTCTTCTTCTTCTTCTTCTTCTTCTTCTTCTTCTTCTTCTTCTTCTTCTTCTTCTTCTTCTTCTTCTTCTTCTTCTTCTTCTTCTTCTTCTTCTTCTTCTTCTTCTTCTTCTTCTTCTTCTTCTTCTTCTTCTGCTT
>NW_015391128.1:100725-104798 GCF_001527695.2 Protobothrops mucrosquamatus
GTTAAGGAGAGAGTTGGGTCTCTTTCTGAAACGAGGTGTGATGTGCCTTTTTGTTACATTTTCTCAAAAGGCGATTTTGTACCAAGAAAATAGATATTTGAGGGGAACATTCAGGGTTTATTCAGAAACTGCTCATTTTGAGTCCATCAATCAATACAGTGCGGCTATGTGCACCTTCGTACTTAGGGACGTTGTAATTTCTGGTGCTTATTTGAAGAATTCATTTGTTGGAAAATTAAGATGCATACATACAAAGATGCAGACACAGTAAAAGTATAAATGAAAATTTGTAATGAATGACTATTTAATGACCATTGCAGCATTTTAAGAAAATTTGTTGGCCAAGGGGACAAACCATGGTGCTCCCACTTTGCACGTCTGTGTAAAAGAATTCACTGGCATTCTGGAGTTTTGATGTATTTCAAGGTATCACTCACCCCCCCCAAAATAGGTTTTCTGAGAAAAGGATAATTAGGGGTCGTCATTCTGAGAAAAAGGGGGTTCAAACAATTCACAGAGTTCCCTCTTCACACGAAGGCAGGAGTCTTGCCTAGCGTGTGAGATTCTATAACCTAAAACCTTATTTCTTTCTCTTTTTTGACTGGAGAGTCCACTTTATTAACAGGAAATGTACAACTTTGAGGAATCTTAATTATTAGCCAGAATTATTTGGGTCTGATAAATTAGTCAACAGTTTAAAATCAATGGGAAGGAAGGAAGGAAGGAACAAAGAAAGAAAGGAAGGAAGGAAGGGAAGGAAGGAAAGAAGGAAAGAGAGAGAGAGAGAAAAAAGAGAGAGAGAAAGAAAAGAAAGAAAGAAAGAAAGAAAGGGGGAGATGGAAGGAAGGAAAGAAGGAAAAATAGGGAGAGAAGAAAGATAGAGAGAAAGGAAGGAAGGAAAGAAGGAAGGAAAAATAGAGAGGGAAGAAAGAGAGAGAGAAAGAAAAGAAATCAAGAAAGAAAGGGGAGAGATGGAAGGAAGGAAAGAAAGAAAAATAGGGAGGGAAGAGAAAGAAAGAAAGAAAAAAGAAAGGAAAGGAAGGAAGGAAGGAAGGAAGGAAGGGGAGGGATGGAAGGAAGGAAGGAAAGAAAGGAAAATAGGGAGAGAAGAGAAAGAATGAAAAGAGAGGAACAAAGAAAGAAAGGAAGGAAGGAGGAGGACTAAACCCTTATTTCTTGATATTAAACCTGGTTTATGAAGTTCCACATAAAAGGATCAGTGTTAGAGGCTTAACAATGTGCTGTGAACCTGGTTATAAGGTAGATTCACAGTTCACGTTCAACCCAACACACATTAGATGCATTTTCAGATCTGGAGATGAATATCTGAATAAACAATATTTTGAACTCGGCTAAAGGTTGAGTCCAACTTCTGTACCAATCCTAGGTCTCTTGTTGCTGTTTTGCCAAGTTGGAAAGGATCAAACCAACCTTCCCTTGAGTTGTCTTCTCAGTATCATCTAACTTGGCATGCAAGCTGGAAGCAGACCTGGTGAAGGTTGAGGCCAAAGCCCAACTTTGACGGATTAATTATTGGCTTAAATTAAGTTTCTTCCCAGTGGGTTTCACCCCTCTAACTTTGATTGACAATTTTCAGTCTAATTGGCAAGGAAATGTAGAATCCAAATGAGCTCTCCTCGTATTCTCTTTGAATTGCTTATTACCTGGGAGGCTTTAAAAAGTGAAACAATTTTTTAGACAAGGAACTTTAGATGGTGAGCCTAAAATAGGATCTAGGATTCTAGGCGAATTGCCTGATAACATTTACCCCCGAGGATTTTAAAAAACTTTTTCCAACTACTTAGGCATTCTGTTCATCAAAAGACTGTGGTACATGTACTGGCTCACTTAAAGTTTTATCTTCGCTGGTCTTGTATTATGAAATTCATAAATCCTTATGGAAGCTACATCTTTTTTTAATGGACAGAGGAGACCAAGTTCCTCATACACACATTATTTGTTTGATCATTTTATTGAGTCAGTTGTGCCACTGGTATATAAAAAAAGAAGATGTTGACATTCTAGAAAGAGGGCAGAGAAGAGCAACAAAGATGATCAGAGGAATGGAGGCTAAAAGATATGAAGAACAGTTGCAGGAAGTGGGTGTGTCTAGTTTAATGAAAAGAAGGACTAGAGATGACATGACAGCAGTGTTCCAGTATTTGAGGGGCTGCCACAAAGAAAAAAAAAGGGGGGGTCAACTTATTCTCCAAAGCACCAGAAGGCAGGACAAGGAGCAGCAGATGGATACTAATCAAGGAGAGAAGTGTTGAAGGAAAAGTCTTCATCATAATTCAGTCCAAGCCGGGAATAAACAACATGGTGACTTCTTTAGAAAGAAGGTTGCAGTTTATTGAAGAGGAGAGCCAGACAGAAAGATGGCTCTGGAAGAAAAGAGAGAGTGAGCACATGTAGGGAGTGGGTTTTTATACCCTCTGGAGCCTTTTGTTTGGAGTTGTTCCTTTGACCTGAGTCTGAGTGTGTCTTTCTGGTATTCTGATGGTGGTGGCTTAATCCTATTATGTCCCAATGATCATATCCTGCTTCCCTGTGGCTGTGGCTGATGACTCTTAGATTTTTGGTGTGAGGGGTTGTTGATTCTAGGGATCTTTCTTCCTAATCCCAGTTTCCTGATTCCAGTCTTTCTGACAAGATTATCACATCTGCATTTCTGCAGACTTGGTTTCTGTTTGGGACAGAGAGACTTGGTGGCAGGGTTGGTTTCTGCTTTTAAAATCCTTTAGGGAAATATATTCTGCCCTTTTAATATTTCCTTCTCTGGGGGGGGGGGGGCTGACTTCCCACAGAAGCAACCTAGAACTAAGGAGAAATTTCCTGACAGAACAATTAAGCAGTGAATTGACTTGCCCTCCAGAAGTTGTGGGTGCTCCAACACTGGAGGTTTTTAAGAAGAGATTGGACAATTGAAATGGCATAGGGTATAGGCAGTTGGATAAGAAGACCTCCAAGGTCCATTCCAACTCTATTATTCTGTTATTCTGTTTTGATGCTCCCCCATTAGGGTCCCAAGCCATCTGGCCGAGCTAGGTCTTCAGGATCCTGTGGAAGACCAGAAGGGTGGGAGCTGATCTCACTTCACGGAGTAAAAGTTCCAAAGGGGAAGAGCCATGGCAGAGAAGATCCATCTTCTCTTGGTCCCCTCCTAGTTCTTGGGTTACCTTTGTTAAGAACCTTTGCTACCTCAACCTGGAGATGTTTAGGAAAAATTGAGAGCTGGTAAAACCCAAGAAAGTTTGAGGAATAGAGAACCTAAGGCTGAGTAGAAACAACTGCAACAGCTTTGAATAGTTTCACAGCAACTTGTCTTCCAGAGGGCTTCCTAAAACAACTTAATTTAGATAACCGAAGGCGGTCATCATTCAATTAAGGTAGTTTGAAGGCTAAATGAGACTCGTCTTCTATTTTTGTCACTCATCAACAGCTCTTCCACTAGGTGGCAGCCATCATTTAATGATGCGGCAGTATCAACCCATCATTTTTTCTGACGGCAAACTTTATTTTGTCTTATATCGTTTCCTGTTAGCGCTCGTGAATATATTCAAAAGATCCAAGCATTGCTAAAAATAAAGTATGCAGTAATACTCATAGCAGCACTTTTAGCTGATGCTTATCTAACACACACACACACACAAATATATATTTCTGTTTTAGGTCCGTGTGTTTACGTTTTCTGTTGGTCAACATAATTATGACAAAGGACCCATACAGTGGATGGCCTGTGAAAATAAAGGTACTGTGTGTTTATATGCATGAATAAATGAATAAATGCTTTACAACAAGCCACAGTTTATATTTATCTATAATAGTGTTGGTGCTGAGTGCCCTGTGATACTTTTAAGCCTGTAAAGGAGAATATTTGCAGCTCAGGGTTGAGATGTAAAAAGAGAGTAAGCCTCACTCCCTGCTAATACTGATGAGATGACGTAGTTGGGTAATGAAACGTCTGCAAGGAAACAAGCAAGCTCAAAGAGCACCAAGAACCTCACATTTGTTGTCCTCCTCCTCCTCCTCCTCCTCCTCCTCCTCCTCCTCCTCCCTTCTAGCACTGATGA
>NW_015391128.1:105114-106358 GCF_001527695.2 Protobothrops mucrosquamatus
CTTCTTCTTCCTCTTCCTCCTCCTCCTCCTCCTCCTCCTCCTCCTCCTCCTCCCTTCTAGCACTGATGAGGTTACCTAGTTGGGTAATGAAACATCTGCAAGGAAACAACCAAGCTCAAAGAGCACCAAGGACCCCTCAGCTAAAATAGCATATTAATATTAAGAACAATAGACTATTGATAAAGCAGGTAGCAAAATACGGAAAACCTAATTTTCTTTTATGTATAAATAAAATCAGGTTTATGTCCTTGTAGCTTTATTTATTTATATGTCCTTGCTAAATCAGCATACGATAAACTTAATGTGTGCATCATCAAAGATACATTTTTATTTAAGTAATTTATTGTAAATTATTTCCAATTAATTGGGAGACCTTTTGAACATAGAAACAAGGACATGCAGCTTGGATATTTGTGTGGCCAATATAGAAGAATAAAAATTTAAAATTGTTAATAGGAAAGACCGAAAAAAAGTACAGAAAAAAAATCACCAGGAAATTGATATCAGCAATCTTTAAATGTGTACGGCTTCTGAAACTGAATTTCACAGTTTCTTCTGCTGTTGACTCCATGTTCACAGTCATAACATTCCTAGTATTCTGTCTGGAAATCAATATTTCAGTTAAACTCAACGTTCTGTATTAAATTTTCTATTTCAGGTTATTATTATGAAATTCCTTCCATTGGTGCCATAAGAATAAACACACAGGTATTTGCATATTTTTGCAGTAATTTATTGATCAGGAACGCCAGTTCTAAAGCGGAAGAAATAAAAATCCATCCATTATGCAATAGCTAGTAAAAAAAATATCTCATATAAAGAATTGCTTGAGGGAAAGATATTGACCCATTGGTTTTGATAGGAACCAATCCAGCTTTTCACCTGAGCCTGACAACATGGGGTAAGAGAGAGTGAGCCGGCTTTCATGTCTAAGGTGGGACTAGAACTCACAGTCTCCTAGTGATTGGCCCAAAGTCATCCAGGCGGCTTTCATATCTAAGGTGGGACTAGAACTCACAGTCTCCTGGTGATTGGCCCAAAGTCATCCAGGTGGTTTTCATATCTAAGGTGGGACTAGAACTCACAGTCTCCTGGTGATTGGCCCAAAGTCATCCAGGTGGTTTTCATATCTAAGGTGGGACTAGAACTCACAGTCTCCTGGTGATTGGCCCAAAGTCATCCAGGCGGCTTTCATATCTAAGGTGGGACTAGAACTCACAGTCTCCTGGTGATTGGCCCAAAGT
>NW_015391129.1:0-2362 GCF_001527695.2 Protobothrops mucrosquamatus
GGAAACCCTATACCATTTCGGACAAATGGCTGTCCAGTCTCTTCTTAAAAACCTCCAGTGTTGGAGCATTCACCGCTTCTGGAGGCAGGTTGTTCCACTGGTTAATTGTTCTAACTGTCAGGAAGTTTCTCCTTAGTTCTAGGTTGCTTCTCTCCTTGCTTAGTTTCCACCCGTTGCTTCTTGTCCTGCCTTCAGGTGCTTTGGAGAATAGCTTGACTCCCTCTTCTTTGTGGCAACCCATGAGATATTGGAATACTGCTATCATATCACCCCTAGTCTTTCTCTTCATTAACCTAGACATACCCAATTCCAGCAGCCGTTCCTTATATGCTTTAGCCTCCAGTCCCCTAATCATCTTTGTTGCTCTTCTCTGTACTCTTTCTAGAGTCTCAACATCTTTTTTACATCGCGGTGACCAAAACTGGATGCAGTATTACAATGGTAATGGGGACACCATTGTAGGAACTGAAGGACCACATTGGGGTCAAATAGTCATGGAGAAAATATATCTATGTGGTCTCTAGCAGTTAACAATGACTTGATGGCAAGGAATCAGTCATTGAGTCTAACTGAATAGACTTTCTGTTTGCCTGAATTCTAAACATCCAAATAAAGTTTAATAAAAGGAGCTATCAAGAACCAGTGATATTCTAATAACTGAGTAAGATGAGGCAAAGCTTGCGCTATCCAGAGGCATCCTGAAGGAGAGTTAGAGAAGTCAAGATGGTAGCTACAACCATGTGGTTGAAATCCTGGTCTTTTATATGTCATGAGACATACTGACTTTAAAGAAGGAACAAGAAAATGGCTAGATTTATACATTGTGATTCATCAGCTTTTAGTTAAGTGTACTGTATGGATCTATTGTAATATGAAAATTTTATTGAATGGTTTAATCTAATGTGTGACTCTAGTTCATATTGGCTTATTCAACAGGTCATATTTAAGTATTTTAAAGCTTATATAATGTCCAATCCAGGACAATGACAGGAAAGAACTGACAATCTTTAAGAAGGAATAAAAGAGGATTAGCTGGAAGTAGGAGAATGGAGGACTTTATTCCTTTTAAATGGGATTTATTTTAAATCAGGAAAGTGACTTTAAAAAGTTAAGGCACATTTAAAAATAAAATTATGTAAAATATTGAAAGGCGGGACAGAAACAATGTTGGGAAATTTCTAATCAATTGTTCAGGAACATGTAAGCAAATTTGAAAGCAAAGAAGTAATTAGCAACTGAAAACACAAGTCTCTAAGTGCTCAGATAAAAGAAAAACAATTTGGGAAAGTGTGCTTTTAAAAAATAATTACAGAGTGAAAATCAGTGTTGGAAACCTAATATGAACATAAATATAATCACCAGACCTCTCTGCTCCTGTGTATTTCTGTTGTCAGATTAGCCTCCTTCTAATTATATTTGTTCAATAACACAGCCTTCGATCTCCGGGTGAGGTATAAACCAGTTGTTTATTGCTAAAAAGATATTTAAAAATAATAAAAACAACTATTTACAATGTTAAAAGAAACAACTTAGCTTTCGCTGGTCCCCTGCCAGCGTCCTCAGAGTAAAACTCAGGGGGTGAGGAGATTCTTTTTATATACCTTGCTGACCTAACTGCTTACTCATTGCCCGTGTGATAGGGCCCTCCTTTCTGGCTAACCGTAATTGCCTTGGTTGTCCCGCCTTCTCTTTTTTGCACTCCAATTCCACACCTTTCCCCCCTCTCATTCTTGTCAATCTCCTCCCTCCCAGCACCATTGCTGCCGGTGTGCTCTCTAACCACTCCCTCCTGTTCATTCCAGGCTGCACATTCAGATCCAGTGTTCCAAAAGGCTTGCCATCAGCGCTCCCTTCTTTTCTAGCCCATTGGGCTACACGCTGTTCCTGTCTTCTGTCATCCATTCCTGTCAGTCTTTTTTTCTCCGATTTCCCTCCAGCCCCCGGGTGTGCGCACGCTCCATCGTGCCTCATCCTTCTGCTCCGTCTGCCCACGACCGGTGGGGATGCCTATCGGCTTGCTCTTAGGTTCATCCCCTCTCATCCTTGTTAGCCTTATCTCCCCCAATTTCCTTTCACACCTGGCTGTGCGTGTGCACGATCGTGTCCCGTCTCTCTGCACCGTGTGCCTACGATCAGATGGACAATCCGCCGGCTCCTCTTTGAGTCCAACCTCCCCCCCTTTTTTCACCCCTTTTCCCCTCCTTCCCCCTCTTGGCTAATCCTATCTTTTTTGGTATCCCTGTCCTATGTATTTTGGGTCGTACGGCCAGGTCCAGCATTCCTAATGCCCCCTCATTGTCACGTCCCCCCTGCTGACACTGATCCGAACGCACCTCCAGCTTTCCACGCTCCGTCCTTGCTA
>NW_015391129.1:9234-30634 GCF_001527695.2 Protobothrops mucrosquamatus
GCAAACATACAATATCAGTGTAAAAGCTACCAATGATGCAGGAAGTAATTTATCTCATCCCCATTATGTGGACGTAAAAGAAATGGGTAAGAGCAGAAGCCAAATGAAACTCAATCTTTTATTTTGCTCTATAATTAGAAAGAGAGAAGATGGCATAATATTTCAACATTATGATTTTCTCAAAACTAATCTCAATGTATATAGAGGAGGCCAGCAGTACTGGTCATCAGTTCTGTTGAAAGTCAAGAAGAAAAATAATATCAGGCTGAGATGATCTCATTCACAAGATCGATGGCTCAGTTGAAAGCATAAGTTTCATGGGTTTTAAGATCCCGATTTGAATCTTGATATCATAGTTAAAAGAGTTGTCAGGTAACCAGATTCTCAAGATGAAATGCTGCAAAGATGGATAATACTGGCTTAGCTAAACTACTAGTCTTTCTCATTATGTACCTTACATCTTTTGTTTTGAAACTATTGGAGCCGGGTGTCTTCCAGATTGGACTTAATTCCCAGACATGGAGAAAAGCTGACATGGAGAAACGTAAAAGGAGGAAAATACTCACATGTGAATTTTCTTTTGCATAGTTAGGCCAACGCCTCCCATGAATCTCTCTTTGGAAGTCAAAATGGTAAATGGAATAATGTATGTGTGGACAAAGTGGTCAGCACCTCCACGGATCAGTGATTCAGCACTATGTAATTATGAATTGCGACTGAAGTCTGCAGAAGGAAAAGAATGGAAGGTAAGAAACTTGCCTAGCTTTGCTAGTGAAGTTAGCAAAGAAAAAAGAAAAAGAAAGGTCAGCTGTCCTTATAAATTTAATACATAAATAAATTTCCCCAATTCAGAGATTGTGCTTAAACCACAAAGTAGAGCTTGATTCTTTATATATCTTTAAATTCGAACACTGTATGCAAGAAAAATAAAGTAGGTAGGAAGGACCGGGCTGCAGGGCAGGGCAGAATATATCATTGGCTCGCGGAAGGCCTGAGCTCAGAGTCCAGCTTCTCAAGGTAATGGAATCAGGGAACAGAGTGCATCACCTGAAACTTTAGAAAGCACACTAGTCAATGTTGCTGTTGTTAGTTGCGAAGTCGTGTCTGACCCATCGCGACCCCATGGACAACGTTCCTCCAGGCCTTCCTGTCCTCTACCATCTTCCGGAGTCCATTTAAGCTCACGCCTACTGCTTCAGTGACTCCATCCAGCCATCTCATTCTTGTCGTTCCTTTCTTCTATTGCCCTCAATATTTCCCAGCATTAGGTTCTTCTCCAGTGAGTCCTTCCTTCTCATTACGTGGCCAAAGTACTTGAGTTTCAACTTCAGGATCTGGCCTTCTAAAGAGCAGTCGGGGTTGATCTCCTCTAGGACTGACCGGTTTGATCGCCTTGCCATCCAGGGGACTCGCAGGAGTCTTCTCCAGCACCTTAGTTCAAAGGCCTCCATTCTTTTGCACTCAGCCTCTCTTATGGCCCAACACTAATCAACAGACCAGCAATATTGGCTAGGTGGACAAATCATCTGGCTTACTGTCAGACAGCCTTCCAGGAACTGACCTCCATCACTGACATCTGAGGACTAATACGTCTTTAGTGTGGCCTAACTCTTCTCAGTGAAACATGGATTTCATTCATTTCCAGAGCATGATGCAGCTGGAGAGGGATCATGCCTCAGGAATAAAGCACAGTATTGTCTGGTACTGTGTGCAGTATCTTACTGATCCGAAGCCTAATCAAGGAACTATCAAGGAGAAAGCAAATTGTCAGCACCAACGTTGACAGGGCAAGCTACTGTATATAGATAAGAGAACAAATCCCACTCTCGTCTAACACTGAGGACATTACTCAGTGTGGCAATGAAATGTCTGCAAGCAAACAACCAAGCTTAGAGAGCACCAAGGAGTCCACAGTTCAACGCAGAGCTACAGATATTCTCTTCCAATATTTGTTTGTAAGGTTCAGAAGAGTATATTGGTCTTTGGCTTGTGAAATGATCTGTTTCTGAAGGCTAATGCAATTAGATTAAGGGCTATATAAGTTTAACTCAAGGCTATATGGAGTCCTAAGACTGCAGTCACTCACTATCACTCCGGCACCCTTTGTCAAAAATAGCTATAGATAGCGGCCGAGCCCAAGGAGCGCTTTTTTTTTTAGAAAATTCCAATTCTTGTCTTGTTTAAAAAGCTCCAATAGATAGTAACTAATACAAGATTACTATAGGTAGAATCTACCTGCTCAGTGAACACCCTACATATAAACAGATTTCCTAAGCGTAGGTTGATGCTTAAGCAAAATGAAAAAGGGCTACAGAAAACATATTGTATGGGTGAATATATTTCACTTCAGGAAGGCCTATAGAATGTGAGGCCAGCATCTTCATTATCTTTTACGTAAAGGTTTTCATGGAGCAGCCATTTTAAGTGAGTGAACAACTCTTGTGGTATTATCATGCTAGCAATAAAGAAGCAAGTCCCTTAGATGAAGAATAAACAAATGAAAAATGTTTCTGAGAATTCCAAGTAAATAGACATTTCTCCAATTAAAATACCAGAAGGCGCATTAAATTGAGAAACTTTTTTTCTTGAACAAGGACCAAAAAAAGCAATTATTCAGTGTGAGCTGTGAGATGGATACGAAGATTTATCCCAGAAATCATATTGGATGGTCCTCAGAAAAGAGTCGGCATTGGATTTTCTCCTGCCTAACACAGCGCAGGAATGTCTTTGCAAGAGTATCTGAAGGTTGGATCATGGCGCCTGGACTAATTTTTTTGTTAGTTTGAGACGTTTTGGTGCTCATCCAACCAGCTTCATCAGTTAGAGCAAGTCAGTTAGGCAGAAAGTCGTTGGGATGTACCAACTCTTGCCACACCAACCTCAAGATTTTCCTCTCCAACATCATCTTTACAAGAGAGAAGTTGGCCCACTGTAACCAAGTTTCAAAATATCGCACTCATGCCTTCTGCTAATTACATTGCTTGCCTCTTTATTCTTGAATCCCGTTTTAAAGTCTGTTTCCATTTCGGGGTTAAATTATTTTACTAGCTTGCATTGCTGGGTAATATTATAAGCGTCTTGATTTTAATTGATTTTGTTGTTATTAAAATATATATTTACCCGTATTTATCGGCGTATAACACGCACAGACGTATAACACGCACCTTCATTTTAAGAGGGAAATTTCAGGAAAAAAACTTAAAGGTGGGGCCGGGCGGCGGAGAGCTTATATCGGCGTATAACACGCACACATCATTTGCCCCCTATTTTCAGGGGGGAAAAGTGCGTGTTATACGCCAATAAATACGGTAACTATGAGTATTACACACACACACAAACCATGACTGTTACAATCATAAAAATATATATTTTAACTATGACTGTATTGGAAATGTTTTATCTTGAGTATTTATTTATGATATGAGAGGGCGGGAGTGATTCAAAGTGGGTCTGTGTCACTGGTGGCATCAAACCAAACAAAACCGGCAATTGATTATATGATTCTTGTTATGAGCCTTTTTTCTTAGGAAAACGCCTGGAATGGCCAAAACAAAGAGGCTTAGAAGCAATTGCATAAAGTAAACCATAGGATTATCTGGCTGACAGTATCTGGAAATATTTTATATCTGGAAATATTTTATATCTGGAAATATCTGGAAATACTTTATACATTTATTTGTTTACTCTGATCTAAAAGATTAGAATATTTAAAGCTATAGACCAGGGGTAGTCAACCTTGGCTCTTTTATGACTCGTGGACTTCAACTCCCAGAATTCCTGAGCCAGCTAAGGTGGCTCAGAAATTCTGGGAGTTGAAGTCCACGAGTCATAATAGAGCCAAGGTTGACTACCCCTGCTATAGACGATCTCTTCCCAATGTTGTTTTTTCCATGAAACTGTACACACTGCCAGATAATAAGGTTATTGGCCATGCTAGAAGGAGATGATCAGATTTATAATCCAATCCATTTGAAGGTCAACCTAGACTAGATAACACAGGTTCAAATTACCTATATATTTGATGTACTGATATGATTTGGGTTGCAACTTGGAAATGCCAAATTTTTCAGTTTCCATTACCTTTGCCCCTTTGCAGGATTACTTTGTGGGACAGCAGTTGCAATATAAAATATCTCACTTGCATCCAGGAATGAAATATACTGCTCAGGTTCGCTGTGTAACAGATCGTGGTGAAAGGAGCTTGTGGAGCCCAGAAAGATACATCCACTTCCATAATGGTGAGTCAGTCTCTTGAAATGTTTTGTCTTGGAAAATCAAATATTTGACAAAAACATAGAGCTGAAAAATTACAGAATATTTAAGAATAGATTTCTATATTGCACGCAAGTTTATTTAATAAAAGCTATACTGCTGTCCCGAAGATACTTTTTCAAAAGGCAACTGGACTTTCTTTGGTAATAATAATAATAATAATAATAATAATAATAATAACAACAACAACAACAACAACAACAACAACAACAATAATAATAAGCTTCTTCAGTTCTGTTCAGTTCAGTTCAGTTCTTCAGAATTGAAGAAGCTTCTTGGATGAGAAGTGAAATGTCTTCAAGGGGGAAAAAAAGGAAAGTCCAGTTGCCTTTTGAAAAAGCACCTTTGGAACAACCATGATTTGGATGACTGAGAATCTCCATAGACAAAAGCTACACTGCAGCTTTGTATAAACCAAATAGTTCTCATATAAGCAGGAGGGATGAATTTGCTGGCAGTTTTTCTGTAACATATTTTCCAAACATCACAGCTATGTTATATCCAAATCTCTAGGGATTCAAGACATGTGTTTATTGTCTTAAAAAGGAGACTCAAAAGAGGTGTGAGGTTTATTTTAAAATGATTCCAACAGAGATTCCAATAAAAGTTATTCCACAGTTTTTAAAAAGAACCAACAAATTCAACATTATATTGTCATAGTTAACATGCAAATGAAGTCTTGCTCAAATGAAGAAAGAAAACATAGAAGAAAGCAAACTGATAAATGAATCTAACTTGATAACAAGGCAGAAGCAGACAAAAATGAAAAACGTATTGTTAGAAATAAAACTGAGAGCCCATCAAATAGCAAGAATCTAATGGGGAAGATAGTTGGAGTGCCTGGCAGTAAGATAGAAATTATAAGTAGTTTTTGAAAACTGCAAAGGAGCAAAATTTATACTTTACATTAATCTTTTCTGGGTAAATTATTAAAGAGTCACCAATAACTACAGGTAATCCTCAACTTACCACTACAATTGAGCCCAAAATTTATGTTGTTAAATGAAAAATGTATTAAGTGAGTTTTGTCCCATTTTATGACTTTTCTTGCCACATTTATTAAGAGAATCACTGCAGTTGTTAAATTAGTCACACGGTTGTTAAATGAATCTGGTTTTCCCATTGACTTTGCTTGTCAGAAGTTCTCAAAAGGAGATCACATGACTCTGGGACACTGTAACCGTCATTAACGTGAGTCAGTTGTCAAGTATCCAAAGGTGACCATGAGGATGCTACAACGGCCATAGGTGTGAAAAATGATTGTGTCATTTTTTTAGTGCAATTGTAACTTCAAACAGTCACTAAACAAACTTGTAAGTTGAGGACTACTTGTAATTTTTTAAACTGCCCAGTAGCTTAAATTTTTCATATATAAGGGTGTGTCCTTGTCCTTAAACTTCATTGATCTTCACAAGAAGGTAGAATAGGTTAGAAGACTTGCATATTCCCAAGGCATCATTACTCTGGTGTTAATGCAGGATAGTCTTCAACTTATGACTACAATTGGTCTAAGAATTTCCATTGCCAAGCAAGATGGTTGTTAAGTGAGTTGTACTCAATTTTACAACCCTTTTGCCACAGTTGTTAAGAGAATCACTGCTCTTGTTAAATGAATCACATGGCATTTGAGCAAATCTGGCTTCTTCCATTGACTTTGTTTGTCGGGAGCTGATTGGGAAGCTCACAAATGGTGATCACATGATCCTGGGTTCTGCAACTATCATAAGTACATACCACTTGCCAAGGGCCCAAATTCTGATCACATTACTGTAGGAATGCTGCAATGGTTATAAGTGGGAGGGTTGGTCATAAGTCACTTTTTTCAGTGCTGTTGTACCTTTGAATGACCGCTAATTGAATGGTTGTAAATCAAGGGCTAACTATATGATGCCCTTTTTACAGGCCAGCCTCCAGGGAAGCCAATCTTCACAGGATGTCGGTCTCCCGAAAAAGAAACCTTTACTTGCTGGTGGAAGCCAAGCTCTGAAGGAAGTCTCCCAAGAAATTATACACTGTTCTATAAGAGAGAAAGGTAAAAATTATAAATCATTTTCTAAATTAGAGGTGGGGAACTGTGGCCCCTTTATGACTGACTTTATGGCTGACTCAGGAATTCTAGGAGTTGAAGTCCACAAGTCATAAAAGGGCCATCGTTCTCCACCCTTACTCTACATGGATTGTTACATAATTTTGCATCTCTAGAAAAGTTGGCTCTTAGCTTTCCCCATAGGACAACTTACTAATTTGGTAAACAAGGCCAATAAGCTCAGCACTCTGACTGATGTGATTCCCTTTTTTTCTATTTGTGTTTTTCAGAGATAAAAAATACTACGAATGCCCGGACTACACAACAGCGGGGCCCAACTCCTGTTACTTTAATAAAAAGCACACATCGCTGTGGACTACCTATAATTTTACTTTAAAGGCGATGAATGAGATGGGGAGTAGTGTGGCAGACCCTTATTACGTGGATGTAGCAAATATAGGTATGAAGTACAAATTCTTCTGAATGGGAAAGATGGCAGAATGTTCAAAAGAGCCTGAGAATCCACCCACATTGCCATATCGACCATCATCTATAAATAGCAGTCAGCCAATGGTAGCTTTGTTAAGCATCTAACCGATTAAAATAAGTGATGTTAAGTCCCAATGGTGCTTTTTTTAAAGGCAACTGGACTTTCTTTGTTTTTCCTTAAAGACATTTTGCTTCTTGGATGAGAATAGGATCATATTATCATATGTGGTGGGAATGCTCAAAGGCTTGTGAGTATTGGAACAGGATACAAAGATGGCTGAAAGATATATTAATGTTGGACTTAGAGTTAAAACCTGAACTTTTCCTGTTGGGAATAACTACAGAGAAATACAATAAGGGAACAATCTATAAAATATTATCATGTGCGGAAATGGACAGGCTCACAATGGTATTGAAAGACAAATGTAGATCAGTTTATTTCGAAACCTGGGATAAATTTTACTGCTGGAGGGATTCGAGGAAGACGGTTGGGATTATAGGCTAGCGTTAAGATAGAAATATATGTAATTTTAGGTTAGCAAATAGAGAAATAGATTTAAGTATTGTATATAAAATTTAGATGTATAGTCAGAGATGAAGAACCGATTGTACAATGTGAAATAATTTGATAATATATATACTGGAATGTCACGTTATATCCAATGTTTCTTTTAATTGTATTATAAATAAAATTGGTAAGAGAAAAAGAAAAAAAAAGAAAAAGCACCTTTGGGACAACCATGACCCGGATGAGTGAGAATCTCCATAGACATTAAGTGATGTTAAGACAACATCCACACTGGCGAGTCACATTGTGCGGGCAGTAGATTCTCTGTCTGGACTTGCAACCAACCACATCATCCTGGCTCATCAATGCATTGCTGGCATTTCTTTATCCTCTCACTTCTTCCTTTTGGGGAACCCATTATTCAACTGGAGCTGAGTTGCATCAGCAACAAAAAGTGACAGAGAAGTGAAGTCCCTCGCTTGGGGAAAGAGAAAGTGATCAGAAAGCAGTTCCTTTTGCTGCCTCTTGATGGACACTGTCATCTTGCATCTGCTGATTCTTTAAATGAAAGCTGGTAATTAGCCATGGGAGACTTCTTTCTCTAGCAGGAAGAGTGAAAGGAGACAATAAGACAACAAGAAGCATTTCTTTCTCTCTTTTTAAGAAGTTAATATACAAGTAGCCAGAAAAGCTCCCTGTATGTTCTATCACAATAGGATAGAAGAGAGGGAAGCTCAAGTCTTAATGTTCAAGGCATGCCTCCATTTTCATTCATGGATTGTAAATCCCTGATCCTTCATTTTTTCAGTTCAGCCAGATCCTCCAGAAAATCTTTCCCTAGAATTTGAGAAAAAAGTATATGGACAATATGTGTTGATGACTTGGAATCCGCCTTCTCTGGGTGATGTCAAATCTGGCTGGCTAACTCTGGAGTATGAATTACACATAAAGCCTGAAGAAGGACAAGAGTGGGAAGTAAGTGTTTTCATTCTTGGTGGCCAAACATTCTGCATGCTTTTAGGTCACAAAAAACCACTGTCAATATAACAACTAATAATTGCCATACTTCACGCTATATATTGAATAATAAACCATAAAAACAGTGTGTCTTCAGAACTTTGGGATTGAGCAAGCATTTAAAATACTTCCTTATTTATCAATATGCTTGTATATGTAATGCAAATAATTGCTGCAGTTCATAGTATATCCTAAAATAGTACGCTCTGATACATGTGTACGAGTATTTTTACTGTGCACTTTTCTAGTCTATTCATACAATAAAGATAGTCCTTACTTAATCATTGTGGTGAGATGGGCAGCAAACAAACAATAGTAATTGGGGCCAGAATTTCTATAGCTAAGAGATAAAGCACAATACCACATGACCACACAGGTTAGTGACAGACATTTTGACACTTCCAGTTTCCATCATTAAGCAGACTCCATGCCATTATTAAGTGCAAGTTCACAGGGTCACTGTTTGCGACCTCCTGCTAGCTTCTCCATTAATTTTGCTTGTCAAAATAACTAACATACAAGCAGACCATACTTAGCAACTGCCTTGTTTAGCTACCATTTGCAGTTACACGGCTGATGAAAAAGTAACTTTTTGACCTCGCATTTGCAGGTCTGTAAAGGGAAGGAAAGCTGAAGTAAACAGCTTTAGCACAGTTGGCGTTTCACTTAGTGACCACTTCGTTTAACAGCATAGTTGCCAGTCCCAATTGTGCTCATTAAACCAGGGCTACTTGTACTTTGTTGTTGCATTTTTTTTTAACAAAAGAAGCTTTTTCTATGTTTTATATAGAAGCTCTTTCGTGTATATTCTTATATTTCCAGAAAATATTTGTTGGGCAAAGGACGTCTTATAAGATGTTCAGTGTGAATCCAGGAGAAAGATACGTTGCTCAGGTTCGATGCAGGTCAGATCATGGTATCTGGAGCAACTGGAGCCCTAAGAGTTATATTAAACTCCAAAAAGGTGAGGTAAACCTTTGCCTGGCCTTGTATTGGCATTAGGCTTATGAAGCCAAGAACAAGTTCAGTTTAGCTTAAGGCTTTTCCCCACAGCAAAATTAAATACCATCGTCCACTTCTTGAGCTAGCAGAAAACTATATTGCCATAAAAAAGTGCCGTTCTCTATAATGCCATGGGTATGGTGGCATCCTTGTTTCTTGTTCAGAGGGCATACTGAGGACAGGAATGGGTGGAGTTCCTTGGGTGTTTTTTCTTCCTCTCTTCAGCAAATAGGTTGAATAAACAAGGGCAGAGTATACAACCTTTTCTCATGCTTTTGCCCACCTGGAGCCAGTCTGTCTAACCATGTTCAGTCTGTATTGTGACTTCCTGACCTGTATATAAGTTTCTCAGTGAGGGCAATGAGATGTTCTGAAATTCTCATTTTCCAAGAACTTTCCATAGCTTCAGAAGGATCAACACAATCAAAGGTCTTTGTATAATTAATGAAGCAGTTTCTGACTTCCTTTTTGATATTTGGCTTTATCATATATTGGCAGTTATATTTTCTATTCCTCAACCTTTCTAAAGTCATCTTGAACATTTGCATATCTTTTGCTAGCAAGTGAAATAAAGATTATTGTAAAGCAATTTGCACACACTGGTTTTTTTATAATATATTTTATTAATTTTTTAACATGGTCACCTTAATATTCAGTAAACAGTGTGTTGTCTAGGTTTACATTTAAAAAACATTCGCTAACAATTGATTTCTATGATCTATAATCTACATAATAGCTTTACTTGATTTCCTCTTCTTCCTATAATGTTCTCTTTTACCAACCTTAAGTTAATACAATTCTTATTGTTTTGATAGATAACAATTGAATATGATTTTTTTCTAATATTTCTGCAAATAATAATCACATCAAAATAATATTTCTTTTCTATCTAGTCATTCTGGTTGCCTCATCATAGATCCCGTTTACAGTTCTTGTTTACATTTGTTTTTCCCACAATATTCAAGATATTCTTACTGGTTAAGAGTTTCTCAAAATTAATTACATTTAGATATTTGATTCTATTTTTTCTCATGTAAACCATCCCATAACTTTTACCTTACTTAAGGAATAAATAAGACTAAAAAAAGAGAAAAAAAAGAACAAGAGTAAAGAGGGATAAAAAGATAGTATACTACTGAAAGTCCATGTTTCCCCTAAGCTAATACATATTTATTTCAAAAATTTTCCATTCTTTTTTACCATAATTAAGAATATATTTAATCTTTAAATATTCCATTTAATAAATCTAGTCATCTGGTCTTTTAACTCTTATTCAAAACATTTTTTTCAATTCATTGTAATTTTCTTAAAATCAATCACATTTAAATATCTAAAATATGTCTTTATATATAAGCCATTGTAACTCTTTTATATGACTCATATCAAGAAATAAGAGAAGAGAGAGAGAGTACTATGTCATTTGAGGGACTCCTCCCTCTTAAAGTAAAATTCATATCCAAAATCTTTCTATTACTTTAACCATATTCAAACAGGTGTTTCTTTTTTAAATATTCTCTCTGATAAGTCCCATCATCTATTTTCTTAATTTTCACTTTGGCCTTCTTCTTTTGCCCAATATCTTTAATCAATATATTCTGCTGAGTCAAAGAATCTTTCCATATTCTTGTAGGTGTCACTGTAGATATAAAAAATAAGTTAAGTACAATATCTTTGTAAGAGGCATTTGCTCTTTCATGTTTATTGAAAATCTTTTTCTTTCTTTTTCTCTCTGTATCTCTTATCATCTTTGTCTCTCCAGTTCTAGTGGTGTTCCTGACGTCTCTGCAATCCATTTGACCAGTCTTTTTTCTTATCCTCAAATTTGTCTTGTGGTCTTAAAGTATAAGTTGCCTTTTCCAAAACCAATATTTCTTGTAAAAAAATTTCCACTTTGGTTAAATCATATTTCTTTGTTGTGTTAAGTTCCATCTTCGAGTCTCTATCCTCGAATTTGTGTTCAGTTATCTGTTTTATCTGCTCCTTCTCTATTGTTATTTCCTGGGATTTTTTTTTGTTGTAAAGTTAAATTGGAGATGAATTGGTTTATGTTTTCAAAATTATTTTGGATTTCTTTGTGGTTTGAAATCATTGTTGTTTGAATTAATTGCAGCATCTCATATATCTCCTCTTGAAAGGTATTTATTTTTTCTTGATAAGTTCTTTCTTCAAGTCTCTGATTTTCCATAGTGGTCAAGAATCGAGGTTTTCTTTTCTCTGCAAATAGCTTTAGAGTCACAGTTTAGTAGGTATTTATAATCCAAAAAGGTTCAAAAAGGTTTCCTGAAGTTTATAATCCTCTCTTTGTCTGCAACCCAAATTGTTTTCTTTTTTTGTCACAGCTGTTCTCTATTGTTATAGCTTTGAAGGTCACAACCACAGATTACATTTTTCCAGATTTTGCCAAGTCCTGTATAAAAGCCATAGCTGTCATAGTCTTTATCTACACTAGATGTCAATAGCAGTTTATTTTTCAAATTATCAAAATAGAAAATTGCCTTTAAAATGAGAATCTTAACCATTCAACAATTCCAAACTTATCCAAATTCATTTCATTTCTGTATGTTTTGGTCCTCCAAAAAAAGTTTAATTCGCCGCTTCCATTAGTAAAAGGGTGGGGCAAAAATCCCCCTCCTTCACGTTCGAAGATTTTTTGCTTCTTGGGAATTTTTTTTTCCAGGAAAGTTAATAAGTAGGATAGAGAAAATCGATGATCTTATCCAGATTCAAACGCGCTGTTTGCAATCAGCTTAAAATAGTGCTTTTTGACTTCGGTTGCTTGTAGCTTGGGCTAGACTCTGAAGTTAGGCTAGCCTTTCTCCTGTTGGTTTCTGGAAGGCTTCTCCTGGACCGATCAGGTCGGCCGCCATCTCTCCATGGTCCATGGGACTTCCTTCCTTCTTTGGCACCTCTTCGGGGTGGCTTCTGGCCCATTTAGGGTCCCCTAACAGGAAGAAATTCAGCCAAAGGGCACAGAGCCCCAAAATCCCTTGGCTGCTACGCTACTGCGCAAGACTGGAAGTCAATTTGCACACACTGTTAAGTCTCTTCATTCGTTCATTCATTCATTCATTTATATTTCAAGATAGATTGATCTTTACAGGCCACTGTAGTTGGCCACTGTGATGTTCTCTAGATTTGTTGGCATTGCTTGGTTCAGTCAACTTGATATTCTTGACTCATTCAGGCACTATAATTTAGCTTCACATCACAAACTTATTGTGGAGATTTAATAAAACTATGCAAATAAAATTCCTTCTCTAAAAAAATTAATAAAGATATATGCAACTGCATGTAATTTAAACCAGCTTGTTTTCTCTCTCAGATATCAGCCTAAAGGATATAGTTGTTTGGATCGTTGTGGTTTTTTTATCAATTGCCGCTTGTTTGATCTTGATCTGGATACTGGCTTTGAAAAAAACCAAGTAAGCTACAACTGTAGATGTTGTAAGATGCACAAAAACAAACCTGCCATAAAATCTAAATTAGCAGTGAAGGAAAAAGGCCACTGTTCCTCTCTTATAGGCTATTGTCTATCTGAAACCATTGCATTCACTTAAAACAGTGATTCTCAACCTGTGGTCCATGGTCCCAGGGGGGGGGGCAATGTCATCACAGGGGGTCTGCAAAGTCTTGAAGAAATATTATGATTTAAATGTTGAGCTAAGTCTTGGAGGTCTATGGCCATAAAAGATATTTAAAGGGGGTCCATAGTGAAGAAAAGGTTGAGAACCACTGACTTAAAGAATACTTTCCAAACTATAAGCATTTGAGAATGGGGTGGATAAAGATATGATTGATTTGATTTGAAGCTGGCATATTATGACTTGTAAACATGAGTTTTTAACTTAGCATGTTGTGTAAATCCAATTAATTGTGTTTATTCAGTAATTCATGGCTAAACAAAGTATGACTTAATGTTTTGTAGATAATTCCTTTGTCCCAAAACACAAACTCACTGTCAGGTTTGTGCATCAAAATCTTGCACGTTAACTCTGATATGTGACTTTAAGAATGCCTTAAATACATCCATGCTACCTCATTTTTTTACATTTAAACAGCAGGAATGGAAAGACACAATATAGACTTCCCACTTGGCACAAAATTGATGTGATTATTAACAGACCAGTAACCTGGAGAGAAAGCTTTGAAATTTCTCTCTGTCCACTCCAATTCCAGTTCTGACTTCTTTGCCATAGTTCATATTTAACAGGAAATAATCAGTTACTTGAAGAGCAGGAGGCAGAGGAAATTTTAATCATTTTGGTGCCAGAGATCATTTTATATAAAGATGATCTTCCACGGGCAGCTTATACCTATACTGCCACTGAATGATAATCTGGAGTTTTTAATCATTTAGTATTTCGTCAAACTATTATTTGAGCCCAATAGCCTAATATCTTGAGGGAAGATATTTATCCCTTCTGAAACTTCTTATTTCAGAAAGTCTAGAGGAGGATTTCTCAACTTTGGTAACTTTAAGATGTGTGAAAGAGAGTTGTTGTTTTTTTCTGTCTTCCTTTTGCATTTCAGGATGATAGCTCGCCTTCTACCACCAATTCCAGGTCCAAAAATAAAAGGCTTGGATGCTCAACTGTTACAGGTGAGCTGTTAAAGGAGAATTTGGATCTTCACCAGCAGAATGTGAAAATCCTTTCTTTGGTCATGCCTTGTTTATGTTTGCTATAGTTTGGTCACATGTTCTTTGACCAAAAAGAACATCAAGCAAGAAACATTTTGCCTTCCAAATGGATAACTTTTCTGCTGTTATTATTATGATAGCAACAGCATTTAGACTTATATACCACTTCAACAGTGCTTTACAGCCCTCTCTAAGTGATTTAGAGTCAGCATATAGCCCCCAACAATCTGGGTCCTCATTTTACCGACCTCGGAAGGATGGAAGGCTGAGTCAACCTTGAGGTGGTCAGGATCGAACTCCTGGCAGTGAGCAGTGAGTTAGCCTGCAGTACTGCATTCTAACCACTGCACCACCATGGCTCTTGATAACTTCTCCGCTAGGAGAACCTTTGCACAACTTCATGATGTTGCCCAGCTGTATCCTTTCCTGGATTGTGAGTTCCTATGCTCATCACTCATAGCTTGATCATCTCGCATTTGGACTACTGCAATGCATGCTACATGGGTCTACCCTTGAAAAGTATTTGGAAGTTACAGCTGACACAGAATGCATCTGCGCAGACTGTTCTTGGGGACCCTAGAGTAGCCCATGTAACACCTCTATTGTGCAAGCTGTAATGGTTGCCTGTCTGCTTCTGGGTCAAGTTCAAGGTGTGGTTTATTACTTCAATGCTTGGGACCAAGTTACTGAGGAACCATCTCACCCCAGTGGGATTGGCCTGCCCCACTCGCTCTGGCATAAGGGGCATGCTGTGGGCCCCGACAGCCAAGGAATTCCAGCTAGCAGGGTCCAGGAGAAGACCCTTGTCTGCTGTGGCTCCCTCCCTCTGGAACATCATGCCCCTTAAACTGAGATCAGCCCCCATTTACAAGGGCTTTCAAAACCTGGCTTTGCCCATTGGCCCGGGGTCCCAAAAGGGGCTTTCCATTCTGGAGACTGTTATTGGATTAAGAAAAGACCCCATTTCTACCCCCTTTTTATTCTGGTTCTTATCTAATTTTTGCTAATATTTAATATTTAAACCTTTGTAGTTTGGCTTTTATGATACGGTAAGCCACCCAGAGTCACCTGACAGTAAGATGGGTGATATATAAATTTAATAAATAAGTAAATTGCTAATTTGCCTGAACTAAAAACAAACAAGATCTCTATTTTGATATATACAGTACACACACATTTCCTTTGAGTGGGATTTACTTTGAAGAAGAACTGGTACAGAAGTTCTATTCTGGATTGGGAACATGGAATGAGAATAGGGAGCTTTATCTGGTCCTTGCAGTCTAAATTCCGCCTACCACATCTCATTTTTGATACAATATTGGATAAAGATATTTGTCACAATGCAATAGTCTGTCTCCTTGGTAACTACAATATTGAGTCACTGTATATTTTCAAGAGACGAACATATAAGATGCGTTATAGGACTATACAAATATTTGAAAAGTGGTGCCTTGGAAGGTGCAGGGGTGTGTACCAAGCATCTTTTAAAATGAAAAGTTAGCTACTTTCCCCAGGGAAACAATGCAGCTATGCAGGCAATTGCTTGTGGAAACAGTTAGAAGCAACTTCTGAAGCTTCCCACAAATTTAAGAAAAGATGCAGCTGCTTTAACAGTTTAATACTTCACATGTGCTCACATGTCCTGAACATCTCTTTCAAATAAATTATTTCCTCATTCTGATCCTCATAACTCATAACACTCATAAAACAGATTTGTTGGTGTTTATTTGATATTCTATGCCAGTTTACTGCCTATTTATATATGAGGGATGCAAAGCTAGAGCTTCAGGGCCCTCCAAAATTTCAGATGCAGCTGCTGGAGCACTTCCCATATAGCAGTTGTTATATGTAAAAATTTTTACATAAGATTAAATACAGCTTTAACCTATCTCCAGAAACTTTTTGAATTGGAGTCCTTATCATAGCTCAACAATCATGTTCACTTTTCTGCTTCATAAAATGTAACCCGCTTTAAGATCTGTTATCTCCTCTGCTGTAGGCCCAAATGTGTTCAGCTCATTTTTATGCAATATATCATTTTTATAGTAATCCAGGGTGCATTTCATCTTTCTCCAGGCAGGAAAAACTGAAGAATTGCTGAGTGCTCTTGATTGTCAGGGTTTTCCTCCAACTTTAGACTCTGATGATCTGCTCATAGAATTTTTGGAGATAGATGACAGCGAAGATCAGCAGCTAGTGCCAAATCATGGAAAAACTCACCCCAATAAACATGTAAAGCCAGCACACCAGGAAATAGACTACGATTCAGGAAGAGGAAGCTGTGAGAGTCCATCTCTAGTGCAAGAGAAATATAAGGAAGTCAGAAAACTGCCCCCTGCAGCAGAGGTACCGGATTCTGATGAGGTTCAAAGGAACGGTGATAGAAAAAAACTCTCAGAAACATTAAAACAAGACCCTGAAAAGTGTCTCCCACAGTTGATTACTAAGAGCCTAAAGTCATCTACATGGCCTGGAGACCAGCCTGGGCACTCTCACAGTCCAAAGTTTTTCTCTCATGATGCCATAGAGATCTGCAAAAGGGTACTCAAAGCCACAAATGTAAAAAGGTCACCCATTTTGGGGAGAAGTGAAGGAAAGTGCTGTTCACAACCTCCGGAACCCATTGAGACTGTTAGTAAAGAAAAAACAGCCCAACTGGAAGATGGAGCCAATTTGTCTCTAAATGCTCAGCATAATCAAGAGGCATTCTGGTTAGTTCCTCCAGAGCAGTTGCCTTTTACATCCACAAAGCCAATGGATTATGTAGAGATTCACAAAGTCAGCAGCGATGGAGTGTTGGCTGTGCTACCCAAGCAGAAAGAAAGCCTTGACAAAACTGAAAAGGGTCCTCTGCCTTCAGATGCAAAAGAATACTCCAAGGTTTCAACTGTTGTAGCTAATCATATTCTGGTATTATTACCAGAGGCCAAAATGGAGACCTTGCCTTCTTTTCAGGAACCCCCAAAGGAGTCCAATCTGGAAAGCCGGGCAGAGAAAAACACGATCTATTGCCTCCCAGTTCCCAACATGTGCAAAATACAGAGCGGTGGTTTAGATTACCTGGATCCAAATAACTTTATGCCAGCCTTTCATTAAACAAATTGAAATTCCCAGTTGATGCAAGGAAAACAAAAACATTCTTGGCACAAAATTGCTCAGCTGTAGCTCACATCTTTTTATTTTTTGTATTCAGTCATTAAGAACAGACAGAAAAATTCATATTGATGACTGTGATTAAGGGAGTTGTTTTGGTGAAGTCTGACTTTAGGAAAAGTATGTGTCATGATTTTATTTCAAACTACAACCTATTGCATTTATTTCTGACATGCCTTATCAGAAATGACAAAGTATCAAGAATTTCTGGACAAGGGACGATTAGGCACCCTGGGGTGAAGGCTACACTACATATGCAACCCACCATTTTACTTCTCATTTATTGAACCTTGACACCTGACACCATGCAGAAGAAATAAACAAGAGCCCTGCACTTTCAAGTGCCACAGAATTGTATCGCCCTCAAATTTCTGGTGTCTCTTTTCTACACCTGTCCCTCCTCCTCACCATTTGAGAGAGGGGCATCTCCTGCCTGCTCTCCTTTATTCCCACCAGATGCAAAAGATGGATGGCATTACAAATGACTGATGACAAAAGGTTGAGTAGCTGCCATTTATATTTAAGAGGAGAATATTCGTAGTTCAGAGTTGAAATGAGAGGCCCTTGATGTTCTCTGAATTAGGTTGTTTTCTTGCGGACGTTTCATTACCCAATGAAGTGCTCAGTGGAAGCATTAAACCATCTCAAGGAAGCATGTGAGTATTGGGAGGCCCATGGCAGTGGGCAGGGAAATTGCTGTTGATGCCCAAGTTGGGTCATTCTTTTGCCAGCCAAAAACAGGATGCTTTCCTGTTGCCTCAGTAGAATAAATATGACACTTAACAACCAAACAAATCCCTGAATTCCATGGCATAAAACCAACATCCATCACACGCTGCATGATTGTATTCTGTTGTTATTCATGCAGGCTCTATGATATGCTGCTAATGAAAATTTGCAAATTTATGTCACATGCTGCTATGTATGTTAACACATTTTAGAAGCTCTAAAAATGACGGGGGTGTTGTTATTTCTCTGCTTTTTTCCTATTTAAAAGAGTCCTATTTTTATAAATGTTTACAAACTTACCTCATTTTAAGCTACTAAAATATACCTAAGTAGGGAGGAGGGGAAGGAAATTGTGCCTCCTATATGGCTTTGGTGTGCTAGGTTCTTGAATTCCTTTTTGGCTGAGGCTCATTCCAAAGATCTCCCTTGTCAAAATAAGTGATTTTCAAATTCCAACATTTGGGACAAGGGAGAGATTTAAACTAGCCCACTTCTGTGTCACTCTAACTTAGTTTAATTCAATTTCATATATTGCCTTATTGTACATAATAAAAAAGCTACTTTAATGTAGCCCCCTGTGTACTTTTGCAGATTATTTTTCTATTCTAAATATTTATTTTCCAACTTCCCAGAGCTGTATGTATTTATCTGGAGTTTTATTGTCTATTTTTTTGCCTCTGCAAGCAAAGCAGAAAATAACAGAGGACGTTACAATTTTCTATAATAAAAGGTGGCTGTTAGAATAGAGCTGAATTTGCATCCAGTTATATTTATGAGGTCTTTGGCTTTTCTGGTTCACTGCATGGGCTGGCAATTCCCAGCTCTACTGGGGTGGGAAACGCTTCCAGCAATGGTGTTGAATTCTGAAGCCATTTGAATACGAAGCACACAAGCTTAAAGAAGGGGGACAAACAGTGTCTCTCTTCTATAGAGATTTCTTTGTGCCAAGAAGCACGTATTCTCAATGGGAGTCAGAAGTTCAAGAGTGAAAGCTCTAGCTGTAAACATGCCCACATTTTTGTGATGTTGTAGTTCTATTAACCATTCTGGCCTACAGAAGCTATTGGAAAAAATATGCATAAAATAAAAAGAGATGATAGACGTAGGCGGGGTTCTTCCTTTATCTTACTATGTGTGCTGGTCAGGATTCAGCTCTTGGCAGAGAAGGAACTGGTGATTCCATCCTGATTATCTCCTTATATACAATGTACTAGGACTGCAATTCTCTAATTTCCCAGCCAGCTGGCATCAGGCAGTTGTTTGTGTGGCTACATTTCTCCAAGCTGGATCAGCTTGGGAAGACTGCTATACATTAACTAGCCGTGGTTTATCAAGGCCCAAACTCAATTTACAGATGTTCCTATCCTACTGTGCTCTTTTTTTTCTGCCAGTTCTGATTCAATGTGACAAAAGAAAATTTGTTTTAGACATTAATTCCAAGGAGAAATTTAGAGAAATTCTTATGGTTGGAAGGTGGTGTATTTGCCTTAAATTTTGTCAGAAATATCCTATCTTTCATTGCACAATCCTCCCTCCATAGCTTCCCTGTCTATCCAAAATTAAATTAAGCCTAAAAGCAACGCATCATGAAAGAACATCTGCCATTAGACTTTTCCGCTTATTGATATTGTCACCGATAAGAGCGAGTCTGTCCATCAAGAAATTGTTGAAGGATGCCTCCTTCCCTTGGAGATGTTCAGAAAAATCATCTACCTACCTTCTCTGCTAACATGTTTAGTGGAGAATTTCAAAATGTCATTTGTACCCAGTTGTAATTTCTGCATTGATGTGAGTATTATGTGATGTATATTAAGATAAGTTATAAAAATATAGACTGGATCTTATTTTACCCTTTCACAAGATTGTGCATGTTTTCAAGCACAATGAAAACTCTTTTTTAATATGTGGAGAGATTCTGTTAAGTCCACTATATCAAAACTAAATTTATGTCACTTTTGTTAATTTATGTCATTTGCATCATTCAATAATTGTTATAAATGGGAAAAAAGTCTGAACAAAAATTTTGTCAGTTGTATCCAAAGTCCACTGAATTGAGAATCATTATATTTACTACATATAAATAAATAACATGTAAGAGTTTAAAATGTAATAATGTAAGAAGTTATTTTGTTCAATATTTTACATAATTTATATATTGAATAGAGTTCTTTTGTACACAGTTCTATAATTATCTCCCCTTTGACTGAAATTCTACTTTTTTTGCATGTCTGCTTTCAGTCAACTTTTATATTTTTAGTACAACTGGCTTGTAACAGATATGTATTGTAAAATCTATTAAAGCCTATTCAATACCAGATAAGAGAACAAAGAGAGGACTTGAGATTGTACAGTTGCTCCTTGCTAGTAGATTGTAAAAGAGCAATCTTTGGTGGGTTTAAACTCTGGGAAACCAGGGAATGACCATCTTGCTGAATCCACAGTTGGCACTTTCAAAAAAACCACTGGGATTGCATACTCGCTTTTCTAATCACTTTTGGATATTGCTTCTTAACTGTTTTTCAGCTACCATCTTAGGAACCTTTGGATTTACAGCACCTAATGAGTTTTCTTCAATTCTCAGTGAAAAAAAGTTTTAAATACAAGTTTAAGGACTTTAAAAAATTCTTTTAGAATAAATAGCAAAAGGGTGATTTGAACTTTGATTTTGGAAAATTACAAATAGACTAATGATCCAGATGAATTTAAAATAAGATTTTGGAAGTAATCGTAAGAATCATTCCAGCAAGAAAATGTTTTTTATTTTGGATTCTGTTAAAAAAATTAAGATGAGACTTGGAAGATTATAAACTAGAGAGGTCTAGAAGGAACTAAAGATTATAAATAAAGGAGAAGAACACTTAAATTTGACTTGCTAACACAGAATGAAGCAATACATTTCAACATTGGACATATTAAAGGATATTTTTGAAAATGGCTGTAATCTATAAATAGACTGTTTCAAACATATTATGAGAGAGGAACAATTTCTATCTGACAAAACTGATATGAAAGCAGATTTTTAAACTATCAGGCTACAAGAATTATATGGAAAAAGATGCTATATTGGACATACAAAAGAAGCTGACTGATGTCTTAACTATGAAAAGGGCATACAAATAACAAACCAAGAGAATGTCTTGGAGAATTTTTATATATTGAATTCACAAATGAGGCCTATTAAAGCTCTGAAGAATTTTGTGAGACTGGACAAGGAAAAAATGAAAAGAAATTACTGTTAGTTCTAGAACTTAATTTGAAAGGACTCAAGATTATTAAAAGTAAAAAAAGGAAGGAATATAAAGTTGGTTTATTTGATCATATTAAAATAGTTATGTTGTTATCTTTGGTAATCCTTAATTGACTTTTGCTGATCAGGACTGAAAAAAAGGCTTTGAGGATTTGTTTATAAATAAGAGATGGGATATGGGAAGAAGAGATCATTTATTTTAAGAGAGGATGTTATTTTATTATAATTATCTTTACTTGTGATGAAGGGGAAAACTATTTTTATATATTTCTTTTCTTTACTTTTCTTTCTTTTCTATTTTCTTTTCTCCACTTTTTT
>NW_015391129.1:32308-59666 GCF_001527695.2 Protobothrops mucrosquamatus
TGGCCTAGGGAGGATTTTATATTGGGTTCATTTTAAGGAATTTGAAAGACACAACTTTAAAATTTGGTTTAATTCGGTTTTACAGGGGGGGATTGTATATATGCTTTTGTTTTAAATATGTTGTGCGCCGCCCTGAGTCCCGCCGGGAGAAGGGCGGCATATAAATTAAATTAAATAAATAAATAAATAAATAAATAAACAATAATTCCAAATTAAATTAATGTATTATTGAATTAATGTGTAAAATGCTCAAAAGTTCCTATTTTTGCAAATGTTCAGGGTTCAAACCAAAGGTTTCCTGAAAATTTGATGATGATGGAAGGATAGGGACTTTAAAATCACACAACATTTGTTTACCTTGTAAAAATCTCACCTTACTCTATTAGTGGTTGTGACTGAATGATGGGTCAGCCTCATGAAGAATGTACTGACCTTTGTCTTTTATTTATGTTTTTATATCTTTCTGGATTTTAAATAATTGACATATCATATCATTAATGACATATCATTAATAATAATACAATATGGTACCTGATTGTTCCAAATTATAGATTGTATTTAATAGTACATGGGATCTATGCAGGAAGAAAAAAGATTGCAGTTTCTAAATGCTGAATATTTTAAAAGGAACGAATTGAATCTTTTATAATTGCTTAGATATTTTTCTGAATCACAGAAGCATAATTATGTAAGTCAAGAGAGCTGTAAATAGTTCACTCTATGTGCCAAATTGAACTGTGTTTGTTTTTTAAGAGCAATCTTCAGCCGTTCGAGGCCTGAATCTTTTCCAATAGCTTTTTACATGCAAAGACTGCCTTTCCCCCATTCCAGTAGGAAGCGAATGTGCACATGAATCAAGCAATTGTTTAAACTTCATAATGGGCCTAAATTAGCTTTGAGTGTCTCCACTGAGGAGTGACTAAACTAAACTAAAATAATCGGATTCTGTGTATTAAATTATGACTGGCTAATGGCAATCTTATTGGTGTCTAAACAAATGATGTAGAAATAGCAACAAATATCACACATAATCCATCAGAATTGGCTGTTTCTACCTATACTTTTCGTAGGTTTATCCTGGGTTTCTCTTAGAGCAGTGGTGGCGAACCTATGGCACGGGTGCCAGAAGTGGCACTCAGAGCCATCTCTGTGGGCACACGCGCCGTCGCCCCTTTTCGCTTTAGGCCTCTGCCGCCATGTGCAAAAAAAAAAAGAAAAAAGGTTCAATCAGTCAATTTCAACTTCTCGCAGGAAAAAAAAAGATTTTGCAAAGTTGGAATTCATTGATTGAACTTTTTAGTCCCACCCAGTCTGCCGGTACCACTGCAGCCACGCCCACCCAATTGGCCACACCCACCCGGCACTCGACGATGCATAAGTGGGTTTTGGGTTGCAGTTTGGGCACTCAGTCTCTAAAAGGTTCGCCATCACTGTCTTAGAGGCTGTGTTCAATCCATCAGATTTTAGAACAAAGAATATAGAATAAAAGGGTTGGAAGGGACCTTGAAGGTTTTCTAGTCCAACCTCCTGCCCACCATGGCAGGAGATTCTACTGAATTTCATCATCAGCTTTTCCTGGATCAGTTGCTATAAAGATTCCACAGGACAACATACTATAAATTCAGGAATAAAAAACTTTGTACAGTTTGAAAAAAAAAATCTCGTAATCAATAATAAGAATGAGCCCCTTCAGCATGCAGTTAGTTCCTTTAATTATCAAAAATAAAATAATAATTTATTTTTTATTCAACTTTTTGAGGAAAGGTGATGCAGCTTGAACTGTCAGTTCTCAAAAATGTGTTTAATGTGTGCAATACCAATTGTTATAATAATAATAATAATAATAATAATAATAATAATAATAATAATAATAATAATAATAATAATAATAATGGAACAATTTTGCTTATATTGATTTGAAGTATCCTGTACAATTTTAATCCACTAATTCAAATGTTGCTCACTCCTATGCACCGTGTATGGAAATCCATTGACTGGGGACCTGTTGAATCACCTCCTTTTAATATTGTTTTGGGGCTGTAAAAATGGGACAGAAGTTGTCAACCTCCAAAAACTAGAAAGCTATAAATGGGTGAATCAGCTTGGTTTAAATCAATAGACATCAGCCCCACTAGAAAGACCAGGCCAAGAAATTAACTCCACGAGAAGGCTAAAACTACTTTTACTGAGTTTGGCTATACATTAATAACAGAAGCTTGCAATTCTGAATATGTTGTATTTCTTCCTCCTTCTTATAATTTAATGAATAGAGAGACATTTGCCAAATATAATCTCATGGTTTGGGCTTAAAACAATACGCGAGCCCTTTTGCCCATTCTGTACTTAAAGTAGTATTTTCTCCTAAATAATAGCACCATCCAAGTTCAACATTACCCTCACTCTCAGATTGTGTCAGCTTTTCCTTGTTGGGAAGTTAGAATAGGCAGTGACTGGGAACAGCAATAACTCAACCAGTTTCATGCCATGGAATTTTCCAGGATAGGTGGAGAGAACAACTGAACAGTGGAAAAAAATACCCATAAAGAACCAGTGTAGCATACTGGTTAATGGGTTAAAACTTTGAACTTGTATTGTGAGACCTACATTCATGTCCGTGTCAATCATCAACCTCACAAGGTGGCTTTCGGATTGTAATTCTGAGTTCCCCTCCTCTCCAGGGTGGAAATAAAACTAACTTAATCTCTCCTGACAATGCCATGAATCTCCAGTGGAAAGATAAGATATAAATTCAGCAAATAGGAAGAGAGAGAGAGACAGATGCAGTAGACAGGGCAAGTATCAAGAACATTGTCAAAGAAAATCTCTGGACAAGCCTTTTCAAATAATGTTAGGAAGACAAAAACCTAAAATAAACGTAACTGTTATTGCAGGCCTGCAAAAATCATAAGCAGGTTCCAAGCTTGCTATTTTACAGAAGATATTTTGAGGAGTATATGGATTTATTTCACTGATAGGTTCATAATTGGTTACCCACTGAAGGCTTTTGTCTCCAAACCTACTTTAGCACATTCTAGCTATTGAAAAACCAATCTCTCTGAACCTGGAAAAAGTAAGCCTAAGGTGTAGGCTTCTTTGCAGTTTTTCACTGTGATTTTTGTAGCTGATGCCAAAAAAGTAAAACTGTATGTCAGACAAACAAATAAACAAATTTAAAATACTACTTCAAGTACAGTAAAAAATTAATTGTCTTGGAAAACATAGTTTCCATCATTGCATGTTGTCAGAAGCTTCCTCATTGAAAGTTTATTTTCTAGGAAATGCGAGTGATGTCTATTTGAGATCTGACCAAAACTTTTGCAGCTTTTTCTTGCTTGTCTCTCAGCAATTTTGTATCTGAAAATTTTTGAGTAAGTCACATTTAATAATTCAATGTATAACTGAATGTTCTGAATCGCACACACCCTAGCTGAGAAAAGGTAAAGTTGTAGTCCCTGGTATGGTCATATTACATGCAAATCATGAGCCTATTCACTTGTAGAATAGTTATTTTAATTTATATATTTAAGACACAAACAAAGAGAGAGAGAGAGATTTAGTTATTGTTTCATAAATGTAGCAAAATTACCAATGATTTATATGATGTATGCCCAGTTGCATGGATTAAATTAAAATATAGGTACAAATTGGCAATAATCTACATTTAATAATATTTGAAGAATACTGGTAAAACAATACAAAGCTCAGGAAAACCTTATTGTTGATTAAATGTGATTAAATGTGTTTCGAAGATGAACTGCTTAGTTGAAAGTAACAGGGCAATCACAGCTTGCTTTGATTAACCTACTATTTCTTTAAACAAGATTTTACTTTCATGATCAATAATTGTGTCTTGTATTCTTTTCTGACAAATCTATTTTTTTAAAGGCATTTTAATTTAATGTGAGTGGAGGTTCTTGTTATTTTTCCAATGCATTAAATTGTTTCTGGAGCACATTTTGAAATCTACTTCTATTTCTTTTAGTAAATTACTGTATTTACTAAATTAAAAACTCACAATGAGGAGGGAGTGCATGATCTAGCCCATGGGTGCCAAACTCGTGATGTCATGTGATGTGTCGCGACATATCGCAACTTTTTTCCCATTGCCGGCAATAGGGTGGGCGCGGTGTTGGTGTGATGCATCCGGCCCACGGGCTGGCAGTTTGACACCCTTGATCTAGCCCATTCAACATAAACTTTCACCACTTCCTGCAATCCAGTTGATTCACACAATCCCAGCCAACAATGGCAGAATTCATTATTACAGATAATAATAATTATTATATAGATAATTATTACATGCCCATTACAATCCTTAAATCATGATGATCATAAAGTGGGTCACCATGTGACTGAACCTGTTTTTATTACCTTTTCAGTGGTGGTCGTAAAGCAAATGTTGCAATCATTAGGCAAATCCATTGTTCACCATGGACTGTTTTTGCTGGAACCAGAAAGTCATGTAATCAAGGGATGTTGCAAACAGCCATAAATGCAGGCTGGTTGCTGAGTGCCTCACCTACATCATATGACCACAGAGAGGGCCAGCTGTTGGAATTGGGTAATAAATATTTTTTGAATGATCCATCGTAACTGAATGGTCTCTAAGCAATTGGTCATAATTCAAGAAATACCTGTACAATATCTCTTGAAGATTTTGCTGAACTTATTCTTGGTTTTCCTAAGGACTCCAGTGCAATCATCTATCCTTATTGTTAAGAGCAGGTATCCCAAAATGGTATCTTGAAGATGGGTTGGACTTCATTTATCACAATTGCCCAAACAATGGGGCCATTGGGTTGGATCCTAATGAGGGTCAATATCTAGTTAATGCCTAATTTGGACAGCTCAGACCTATCACTCTGGAATGATCATGAAGAACATTTCCTTGATCCTGGACCATTTCCTTAACTACTATTCCACACTGTCTCTCATACAGAATACCATCCACCACCACCACCTTGCTCCTTCTAGCTATCTTCTATGGCTTCTTTTATAATATTTTTTAAACAACATGCCAGTCACATGATGTCACCGTGTGCTTTCATCACTTCAACATTCTCACAGCTTTCTGCAGATACCACTGGTGCAGAATAATTTAAAGACAGAAACTTATATTTGCTCAGCGGCGAACAAGGACCCATCTTTGATGTCCTGAGTCGATGTTAAACCATGTTAATGTGAAATCCACCTCCTTAATAACCCTTAGTCAAATTAGAAAGACTTAGTCTATTTTAATCAGTTGTAATATATAAATGTCTTAACAAGGGAAAAGCGCTTGAGATTCATTTATTTTGTCCTCTCAGCAGATGCTTTAAGATGCATTATAATGTTGCATCTAAACTTCAGGATTTTTCATACTTCCAGCTACCGTGTTTCCTTGAAAGTAAGGCCTACCCTGAAAATAAGCCCTAGCTTGATTTTTGGGGGTGGGCCTAATATAAGCCCTACCCCCAAAATAAACCCTATTTTGGGGTGAGGCACACACCTAAAAATCAAGCTAGGGCAGGGGTGGGGGGTGGAGCTGCTCCCCGCTCCCCACTTACCGTTGTAGCCAGGCCTCCCATGAGGCCTTGCTTCGCCATCCCACCTCTTCTGCGGCTGAAGGAAATGCCTCTGCAGCTGAGAATGGAGCTCCGGCCTGCATTTTGTCATCAGAGGCATTTCCTTCGGTCGCAGAAGTGGGCTGGCTGGGTGGGGTTGTTGTTGCCGCGGCAGCGAGGTGAGACTATGGAAAAGACACCCCCTGAAAATAAGACCTGGTGCACAACATCTGCCCAACAACTTTAACCTCAGTTCCCAATGGAAAGCCAAATGGGTCACTGAATGCCCAGTTATAGGAAGACATATAAGTGACCCCACAAAAGAGGGGCCAGGCTTTGAACTACCACGTCAGCAATGGACAATCCTGAATAGGATTGGTCCTCACATGGCATCTGCCGGGACTCTCTGTGTAAATGGGGCATAGTATCCTCCCTCAGTGTAACTACAGGGCCACATCAAACTGTAGATCGCATCATAATTGGCTGTAAGCTGAAGTCCAGTGTCTGTTTTTTTAAAAATATAAACAATTCTGCACTTCAGTGGGTTAGAAGGCCTAGACATTGATATTTGAACATAGATCTTTTTAACATGTATATTTTATTAGGTTCTACTGATCTAGTTGAAATGTTAATTTATATTGCTAGTGCATGTATGTCATATGCTAAACAAACAAATAAATAAACCAGAATTCCCCAGCCAGCCAGGTCTTTTAAAGTTGCCAAGGCTGGGAAGTTCTGACTTTGTGAACCTTCCTGGCTGGATTCAACTTGGTTTGGACAGCCAGCATCATTTATTCATCAGTCAGAATAGAATAGAGCTGGAAGGGACCTTGGAGGTCTTCTAGTCCAGCCCCCTGCTCAAGAAGGAGAACCTATACCGTCTCAGACAGGTGAATGTCCAGTCTCTTCTTTAAAATCTCCAGTGATGGAGTGCCCACGATTTCTGGGGGTAAGTTGTTCCACTGGCTGACTGTCCTCACTGTCAGGAAGTTTCTCCTTAGTTCCAGGTTGTTTCTCTCTTTGATCAGTTTCCAACCATTGTTTCTTGTCCTTCCCTTTGGTGCTTTGGTAAACAACCTGGCTCCCTCTGCCTTGTGGCTGCCCCTCAGATACTGGAACACTGCTATCATGTCTCCCCTAGTTCTTCTTTTCTTTAGACTAGCCAGACCCAAGTCCTGCAACCATTCTTCGTATGTTTTAGTTTCCAGGCCTTTGATCATCTTAGTTGTTCTTCTCTGAATTTTTTCCAAACTCTCAACATCTTTTTTGTGATAAGGTGACCAAAATTGGCTGCAGTATTCCAGATGTGGTCTTTCTAGGGTTTTATAAAGCGGTACTAATACTTCGTGTGATCTTGATTCTATGCCTCTGTTTATGTAATCCAGCATTGTATTAGCTTTTTTGGTTGCTGCTGCACACTGCTGGCTCATAGTCAAGTGATTGTCCACTAGGACTCCAAGGTCTGTCTCACAGTTACTGTTTTTAAGCCAGGTCTTGCCCAATCTGTATTTGTAACTTTAGTTTTTCCTGCCTAAATGTAAGACTTTGCTTTTCTCCACATTGAAACTCATTTTGTTGGATAGGGCCCATTGTTCAAGTTTGTCAAGATCTTTTTGGATCCTGAGTTTGTCTTCTGGGGTGTTGACTCCTGTCAGTTTGATGTCATCTGCAAATTTGATGAGTTCCCCTTCCATTCCCTCATCTAAGTCATTTATGAAGATATTGAAAAGTCCTGGGCCTAGGACGTAACCTTGCGTGCTGGCTACTAGTTATGACTTTGTTTGTTTCTAGTTGTTCACAGATCTGTTTTTTTATTATTTTTTCTAGGATCTTCCCAGTTATTTATGTTAAACTGATTGGTCTGTAGTTTCCTGGGTCTGTTTTTTCCCCTTTCTTCAAGATGGGAACCACATCAGCCTTTTTCTAATCCTCAGGTACTTCCCTGGTGCTCCAGGATTTATGGAAGATGTAGTACAGCGGTTTCATCTCTCAAGGCCTGTCTGAAAAACTGGCCAAGTCTAGAAGGCCCATTTTACCCATCTTCCTATGTCTCAGGTGGGGGAAACCGTGTGAACGGGGGAAATCGATCTAAATCAGAACCAGCCCAGTAGAATTGTCAGCAAAGATATAAGAAGACTGCGGATGAGAAAGGCAGAGTTTTGAGGAGGGCAATGGAGGCATCCATTAGGGAAGGGTGAAGGAGCATGATGGCAGGGGGTAGGAAGATTTTGATCACCAAAATCTGATGTAAAAAGGATGTTGAGACTCTAGAAAGAGTACAGAGAAGAGCAACAAAAATGATTAGAGGACTGGAGGTTAAAACATATAAGGAATGGTTGCTGGAATTGGGTATGTCTAGTTTTAACGAAGAGAAGGATAGGGGGGACAATGATACCAGTGTTCCAATATCTCAGGTGCTGCCACAAAGAAGAGGGAATCAAGCTATTCTCCAAAGCGTCTGAAGGCAGGACAAGAAGCAAGGGATGGAAATTAATCAAGGAGAGAAGCAACCTAGAACTAAGGAGAAACTTCCTGACAGTTAGAACAATTAACCAGTGGAACAACCTGCCTCCAGAAGCGGTGAATATTCCAACACTGAAAGTTTTTAAGAAGAGACTGGACAGCCATTTGTCCGAAATGGTATAGGGTTTCCTGCCTGAGCAGGGGGTTGGACTAGATGACCTCCAAAGTCCCTTCCAACTTTATTATTATTATTATTCAGAAGAGGAACACTTTGCGCATGCACAGCGACTCTCTTGGATGTAAGAACTTAGCCCGCCGACAGGCATCGCGTTCCTTCACACGCTCCTCGGTCCCAGTTGCCCTTTCGGTTAAACTCGGAGCTTGCAGGAGTAATCAAGGGCGGCTGGCCCAAGAGGCGGCGACGGCAGCTCCGTTGCTATTGGTGGGCCGCATCGGTTTTAAAGTCCACGCCGCTCGCCTGGGGCTGCTGAAGCGGCGAAAAGATGGCTAGCTCAGCGCGGCTCCTCCTCGCCCGCTTGCCTCGGCCTTTGGCCGGGAACAAGGCTTCCACGGCGCGGGCCCTCCCGGGGAGAGGTAAGTGGAGGCAGCCGGGAAGGGGCCGTCTGGAGACGCTTTTTCGGTGGGTCTCCTTTGCTCGGCGAGTATCAGCCTTTCCACGGGGATGGTGACCGCCGTGCCTCTGAGCATGTTCAGAGTGCATTTGTCCCGAAGTTGCAACGAGCAGGATGAATGTCCCACAGCCCCCAAAGGGGCGGGTGTAGTCTCGATCCACTCCCCTTTCATTCATATAGAAGCCACAAAACCACTTTCTGAAAATTGCGGTCGCAGCTACAAACCGCAACCCGTTAGACAACGCATCCTTCCTTCCTTCCTTATGTATTAACCCTACGAATTATTAAATATATACAATATACATCACGCATAAGTATATGCAATATTATTAACATAATATTGCATATAATGTGGGTGAAAGATCTGGCGGAGGCTGCAGGAGCGGGCAGGAATGAGAAGGGGCGAAAAGCATCCACAGCCTCTTCCCGCGTTCTGCCCGGGTCAGGAGTGTCGTCTGAAAGCGAGAACGCACGCGCGACTTTTGCCCTGGTGATTTGAAAATCCTGCACGGGCAAAATAATTCAGTGTCGCCCCCAATCCAGGGGACTCGATCTTTCGCACCCGTGAAAGAGCAGGAGATTAGCTCTAGTAACGGGGAAATGCAGGATTTCCCTTCCAAGTACCAGAGTGGCGAGAGACTCGGGAATTGGCGGATGGGATTGAATCCCCCGCTCCCTTGCTGAGGACCGTGGGAAAAGAGTGGATTGACTCCAAAGCCACTGACCTAATTCAACCCGGCGCGTTTATGTCAGTGGTTTTCAAACTTGGTAACTTGAAGATGGGTGGACTTCATGCTGGCTGAGGAATGCTGGGAATTGAAGGCCATCCCATCTTCAAGTTGCCAAGTTTGAAAAACTCTGACCTCGCTTATAACCCCAGGCCACGCTGGAGATGATGGGGGAAGTTTATCCTTCGTCTTCTTGTAGTCCGTCCCCCCTTTTCCCCCAACTATCATTGGCAGCCCTGATGACTGGGGATTGTTGTGGAAGTTGAGACTCCACATAACTGGAGGGCACCAGCTTGAGGGAAAAGAGGTTGATCGAAGAGGGAAAAGAGGTTGAGCAAGCAGACCCTGGATGGGGAGATAGACCTGGACGGGGGAGATGAGATGACCGGTCGCCAGAGGGGAGTGAGCCAGACCTGAGGTGTGTTCAGCTCGTGGCTGGAGGGGAAAGCAATCTCCAGCTGCTGTTGCTGGTCCCACGATTGACCCTTTGCGAGAGATGGCTTTGGGCAAGCCAAAGTGCACTATCTCCCCTGGACTAGGCAGACAACCCCTGCTTTTAAGCCACCTGCCCCCATTCTTGGAGGGGAGACAGGCTGCCAGCATCGTTGGAGCCAAAGCTGGTCTCCAGCCAGGACAGTCTACTAGCCAAATGTGGCTGAACTGCCCCTCCCAGGGATTTCCCCATTGGCGTCACCTGTGGGTATATGGGCTACACCTTGGGCTACACCTTGGACTTCAACCTCCAAACGGGTGGAATTGACGTCAGCTCTCACGTGAGCTTCCTAAACTCGTTGACCTGCAGTTGGAGGAGGAAGAACAGCCCAAACTATTACATTTCTTTTACTTGAATGAGTCCTGGAATCTGCTGGCAGCGTTGGGCTTCAGGATTTAGTGACCAAGGTCTAGAGAACAGGCTGCCTGACGTTTTGCCAGCAATTGGCATCTTCAGAAACAAAGACGTCTACTACACAGACCACAGGCAATGGAACTGAGTGGGCTGCTGTCTTTATAGTTAGGTGACCTGACTTTTGATTGGTCTTTACCCAAGCTGGTTTCTGATTGGTGCATGTTGGTAAGGGCTGGTGTCTCCCACTGAAATATCAGGAAATCTGTTCTCTACACAGAGGTCACTAAGCCCTGAAGCCAAAACTGTCCAACAGATACCAGTCTTGAAAGCTTAGATCAGGGGTCCTCAAACTTGGTCACTTTAAGACTTGTGGACTTCAACTCCCAGAATTCCCCAGCCAGCCATGCTGGCTGGGGAATTCTGGGAGTTGAAGTCCACAAGTCTTAAAGTGGCCAAGTTTGAGGACCCTTGGCTTAGACCAGTGGTTCTCAACCTTTTTAATGCCGCGACCCCAACCGGTTGTAAGTTGAGGACTAAACTGGTCGTACGTCGAGGACTAAACCGGTCGTAAGTCGAGAACTAAACCGGTCGTAAGTCGAGGACTACCCAACCGGTCGTAAGTCGAGGACTTTCCCTGCCCGGGAGCGCCGCACATGTGTGGTTCCGCCCCCTGCGCCGGCCGAGGCATAGCTGGCAAGCGGCAGAGACGGAGCAGGCCGACCACCAGCTGGCCCAGCCCAAGGGAGGTAAGGCCCCCGCTGGAAAAGGGGGAAAAAATGGCGGACAAAAAAAATGGCGGACAAAAAAATGGCGGACAGCCTTGCTTGGCGACCCCCATGAAATGGTCGATTGACCCCAAATGGGGTCCCGACCCACAGGTTGAGAACCACTGGCTTAGACCAACATTGGAATCTGATTGACTTTCTCCTTCCTTGGGAAATGAACAAGATGATGTATCAGAAGGGTCAGAGAACAATCTGGGGAAACTATGGCTGCAGGCTGCTGGAAAAGGAGGAAGAGGCATGGAAAGCTAACTGGTGCAGTTGCTCTTCTGTATCTCTCCTCTGGGATGCTTTTACCTCCTTTAGCTAACTTGTATGCGAGTGAAATCAAGACCCCTTGGATGGCTTATGTTTTATACGGACAGGCTGGTGTGGTTTTCTTTGCACAGGAAATGTTAGTTGACCTTTACTTTTTTCCAGAATGGTTTTTCACTTTCTTAGAACAGCCAGAATTTAAAACAGAATTAGACTTTGGGGGATCAAGAATTGTGGATAGATTAATGAAGCAGAATGTGAGCACCTTTGTGTCAATAGGTACAATTTGCCTCTCTTAATATGCTCTCTAGGCATGACAGACATGCTATAATTCCCACTCTTTCTGACTTGCGAGGAACAGACTATTCATGCTGGTGAGGATGATGGAAACTGTCATCCAATTCATTTGGAAGGCGGGAGGATGGCGCAGATGATGTCAAATGAAACCCTACTAAGCACATGATACGAAAATTGTTCCTGAAGCAAAGAGGTAGATTTAACTCCGGGACTTCTTTTGTCTGTACTCTTAAAAAACCCAGAGTTCAGATTAGTACAAGAACTCTTTCCAGTGTCCCCTCCTGGCCCATGAGGTGCAATTTCAGATTCATTCACAAAGTTTGAGATGACATTTCATCCATTATAGGCAATGTTTAAAAGGTGAAAAGGATTTGCTGGGAAATTAAATTGTATTCCAGATAGATGGCTATTGTGATGGGCTTTGAAAAGTGTATTAATCTGCATTTCTTTTTGTTAGAGGTGCATCAGTATCAAGAACTGCAAAACTCTTCCTGCCTCCAACCAAAAATGCCTCCATGTGACTTTGTACCTGAGAAGTATGATGTAAGCATATGCTAGTCTTGGTTATTACGGATTATTGGTATCATTGATGCTAATGGGAACTAAATGCAGTGGATCAAACCAAACAAATGTCCACTGTGATTCAGCCCTGGTGGCGCAGTGATTAGACTGCAGTATTGCAGGCTAACTCTGCCCACAACCTGCAGTTCAATCCTGATGGGCTCAAGGTTGTCTCGGCCTTCCATCCTTCTGAGGTTGGCAAAATGAGGATCTAGATTGTTGGGGGCAATAGGCTGATTTTGTAAACTGCTCAGAGACTATGCTATTGTCATACAGAAGCTTGGATAAGGCTTTAGGTCAGGAGTTGAGCATGTGTGAAAACTAGCAGATCTTTGGTCCCATCTGTGGCATCTTGCAGAATCGATGGGAGAATTCCTGCCAGAAATTCTAAACAATTCCTGCCATTTAGTGTTCATCAGGCTAGACCAGTGTTTCTTAACCTTGACAACTTTAAGATGAGAGGACTTCAGCTCCCAGAATTCCCTAGCTAACATGTATTCTTCTGGACATGTTTTAATTTATCAATGTCTGTCCTAAACAGAAGACTGAAAACTCAAAACCATCCGTGCAGACTGACAGATTCAGAATAGAAAGGAAGAATAATTCCTCTTCTTCTTGGCTGGGTTCACACATCAGGGATAGCCACTAAAAAGGAAAGAAAGAAAACCTAAGGTTACAATTAAACAATCTTAGCATGTTGTTTGAATGCAGCCGCTTGGTCTTTATTTGATCTGATGTTGCGCTGACATTCACCACACATATAATTTTTTTATGTTTTGCTGTAGTCCCACACTTATGAACAAATGCTGAAGATCCGCCAAGACAACGTGTTCCCGTCCCTGTTAACTTGGTATAAGAAGCCACTCCTGATCCATCAAGGACACATGCAGTGGCTGTTTGACTTTGAAGGACGAAGATACCTTGATCTCTTTGCTGGAATCGCTACTGTCAGTGTTGGTCACTGCCATCCGTAAGTAAGCTTTCAACACCCAAGCTTATATGCATGGACTAGCACAGGGGTAGGCAACCTTGGCTCTTTTATGACTCGTGGACTTCAACTCCCAGAATTCCTGAGCCAGCATGGCTGGCTCAGGAATTCTGGGAGTTGAAGTCCACGAGTCATAAAAGAGCCAAGGTTGCCTACCCCTGGACTAGCATGACTGAATTCCATTCACAGCGTGTGCCATTTGCAAAACCCAGGAAATATTTTCTTTTCTGTTGTTGCTATTGGCTTAGCTTTTCTGACATCATCCCAAAGGTGCTTCTTCCAAAAGGCAAAGGATCTTTCTTGGGTTTTTTTTTTCTTGAAAACATTTTGCTTGTCATCCAAGAAGCTTCTTTAGTTTTTCTTTGAAATGTTTCAAAGAAAATGTTTTCAAGGAAAAAAAACAAGAAAGTCCAGTTGCCTTTCCGAAAAAAACACCTTTGGGACAACCATGACCTGGATGATCTGACATCACAGCTATTTTGAACAGGCATAATCCTTATTTAATTGGACTTATGGGCAGAGAAATACCTATGGTGATGTTTGACTTGTTTAAAGATATATTTCTGAAAGGGTTCCTATAATGTCTTATTTTCTAGTGACTTAAGTTTGTTTCCATTTCTGTAAATGCTGCAGCATCTTAGTTCACTGTTATGGCCCAGGTCACCTAGGCCAGGGGTAGGCAACCTTGGCTCTTTTATGACTCGTGGCTGGCTCAGGAATTCTGGGAGTTGAAGTCCACGAGTCATAAAAGAGCCAAGGTTGCCTACCCCTGACCTAGGCAGAAGCAGGTATTGATGGAGTCTTTTATTGTCCTGTTAGCTGCTGTAACAAATGGCCCTACAATAGCTGGTAAGGCTCCACCCCACACTTCTCTGAAGGCAGCCACCCTCAGTCCCACAAACAAAAGCTAATCAATAAACAAAACCAATTCATAAAGGCAGAGAGGAAATCCAAAGGGCAAGGCAATTCTACAGGATCAGGCAAGTCCACAAGGCCAAAGGCAAGCAAGTAAAGCAAGTCCACAAGATAAAGCCAAGGCACAGGCAAAAACAAGAGTGAAAGCTGAGTTTTTCCAAAGCTGGAGGAGCGTAAGCCGAAGCAAAAAATTGTTCCTGACAAAGACAGACTCCCCTGGCTTCTGCTTAAGTCAACCCATGCCAGGTGTTTCCTTGTGAGGAGGGGTGGGGCAACCTTCTCCCAGGCAACCTAGACCAGGGCTTTTCAACCTTTTCACCCATTGTGCCACTTTTAGGATATGGCAACATCCGAGTACCACCAGTCGCCTAGCAAGGTGTCAAAAACTTGATGCCCCCCCAAAGGAAAAAAGTGATAAAGTACAGGTAGTCCTCGACTTACAACAGTTCGCTTAGTGACTGTTCGAAGTTACAATGGCACTGAAAAAAAGTGCCCCCCAAGCCACAGCCGAGCAAGACACCTGCCTGCCCACCCGGCCGCACTCTTCCTCCTGTCCGAGGTTTTCATTGTTATGAGCATTTCTGTTGAGGATTGGCAGCGGGGGTGGGGTAGGGGGGTGTTTGGTTTTTATTCTCCCCCCATCTGCTGGGTGGTTGCAGCAGGTTTTGGTCACTTCACATGACCCTGGGACACTGTGACCGTCATAAATATGAATCAGTTGCCAAGCATCTGAATGTAAATCACAAGACCCTGGAGATGCTGCAACATTCCAGCTGATCAGTGCTTCTTCTGGGCTCAGCAGACGTGCCAGGATCAGTGCTGTTTTCCAGCTGATTGGTGTTTCTTCAGGGCTCAGCAGAAGCACCAGGATCAGCACCGAGCTCCAGCTGGAGCCTGGCGTTGATCCTGGTGCTTCCGCTGAGCCCTGACAGCCCTGCAGCTCCAACCATCTCTCGCTCAGGCTTGTGCGGTGCTGCCACCAGTTCAGCTCATTCCCCTCCCCTGCTACCACTTTTCTAGGATGGTCGCATACCACCTGCCAGGTGCCAATGTACCACAGGTGGTACCCGTACCACTGGTTGAAAAGCCCTGACCTAGAGGCCTCCTTTGAGCTTGCCTGTATTCCACTCTCCGTGCCCTTGGATTGAGTGGGGGCGGCAGCTGTTCCTCATCAGAGGGGATCTGCTGCCTCTCAGCACCACTGCCTGTCAGCAGTTGATCCTCCCCTCTGAGGGCAGGCAGGTCTTTGTCCGGTCGATCACCTTCCCCAATGCCTGAAGGGTCTGGGACAGCATCATCCTCAGCCCCTGGCCTCTCCAAACATGCCAAGAGAGACATGCCATCCCCATTGGACAGTCCCGGTTCCAACTCTTCCTCCTCTTCCTCCTCCTCCTCTGAACCGGGATCCGATGGGGCCATGACACTTCACTGTCATTGTTATTTTAAATACAGCCTGCCCACTACTTAAAAAAAAATATTGTGACTGGTGACATTTCAGGATAAAAGCAAAGTAAAACAGTAAAATCACATACGCACATTTTTATTTATCCACCAAACTCTTTCCTTTTGGGCAAACAACTTTATGCAAGGCACAGAAAGAAACCCAGAAGTAGTAGGCAAAATAAATTAAAGGCAGGAAGGGAAAAAAAGGAATTTTAATTTAGTTTTGTTTACACAAACACCATTCCCTCAAACTTTCCATATCTTTCATTCTCAGAAACCAACCTTCCTACCTACACAGCCACACACATTGATTCATACATTGACTTTTATGTAATTCAAATTATATCTTCAGTTCAGCCATAGAGTGTTTAGAATAAGACTGACACATAGTCATTTAAGGTATCAAGGGGAAACTGTTTTCAGATGCCAGGTCCCAAATGTGAGAATGGAAGGTCAGTCATCAAAAAGCAGGAACTGCAGGAACTAGCCAAACATGGCCTCTGGGAGAAGAGGGTTCAAAGCCAGAGCACCAGAATGAAGTCCCTAATGGGTTTTTTCCCCCAGTTATGGGACGATGAGGAGCTTCTTTACCACCATCCCCCAGACTGTAATCTTCAAGCAGACACTTACCAGGAGAGATGTTTCTTCAAGTCTTAGCCTCCTAATTTTTTTTAAGCTTTATTGGTTTTTAAAACATAAATCACATAATAGTTGGTTAACAGTGTGTTTACTTGGTTTACATTTGTAAAGAAAAATCGTTAACAAATGATTTCTATAATTCACAATCCACATGTTCAAACAGATGTTTCTTTTTTTTTTTTCTTAAATATTCTCTCTGGTAGATCCTGTCATTCATATTCTTAATTTTCACTTTAATATTTTAATATTTTTCCTTTGATCATTATCTTTCTTGATCAATGTGTTTTGCTGAATCAGGGGGTTTTTCCATCTATTTTTCCCCAACCGATTATACAATTTGTTCCAGATTTCGTAATAATCTGTTTCACTCTTATCCTTGAGTTCTAATGTCAACCTATCCATTTCAGCACAGGATAAAATCTTATTTATTACCTCTTCTTCTGAGGGTGTCTCGTTATCTTTCCATCTCTGTGCAAAGACTAATCTTACTGCTGTTAGCATATATAGTAATAAGCATAGGGATCCTTTGTTGTATCTATACTTAGTAATACCCAGCAGAAAGAGTTCTGGCTTTAACTCAATGTTCTGCATTAGTATCTCTTCTAACCACTGTTTTATCAAATGCCAAAATTTTTGTGCTTTGGAACATTCCCACCACATATGGTAATACGTCCCTAGCGATTCTTTGCATTTCCAACATTTCGGTGAGGTCTTTTTGTCTCAGCCTCCTAATTAAGGACCAATATTGCCACAAATTAGATTGGAAACAAAGTGCCATTTTTTTTTAAAAAAAAATAATGTATCCAGGAAGGTAACTGCAGCAGCTCAGAAACAGCTTGGCCGCCTGGGACACACGAGCAACATCTACTTGCATCCAGGAATCCAAGAATATTCCAAGAAGCTGACTGCGCTGCTTCCCGGCTCCTTAAAGGTACGTCAGGTTGGGCATCTTCAGGACTGCTTCCGAGGGTTGGGCTGGATGCATGTTGTAAAAGTCATTTGTGTAGAGGGAAAAGGAACTGGGCCCTAATGTCGAAATTGGATAATGTATGGTGACAATTGGAGAGTTGGAGCCATGGAAAAATGCAAAATATATTAGAAATGATAGAAAATATTTGTAGCTCGGGTGGTAGATGTTGTTAGTTTGTTCTCTGAACTTGCTGTTTAGCTTCCAAACATTTTATCACCAAGTTAGGTGACATCCGTATCAGGACTTTGTTTGAAGTATTGATCTCATGCGGTTGGTGGGTCATATGACCAGCTGGCTATGCCGTGTGACATGCCATGAGACTGGCTGGTCATTATGTGTGAAGATCACAAGAAGTGGTCGGTGTCCTCGTTGGTTGGTTGATTGATTGATATGTCTCCTTATGGGTTCGTAGGCTGGATCCAAGTCAACATGTGTGTTGACAGATCCGTCGGTTGACATGTGCATGCCATGTGGTAGCATGGCCAATATTTTTGTCCTGGACCTTCACACATAATGACCAGCTAGTCACATGGCATGACCAGCTAGTCACAGACCCACCCACCACACGACCACATGAGATCAATAAAAGCGGAGAAGAACTGAAACAAGACGCTTCAACCGAACTTCCACTGAGGATGTCCTCTGGTCTGGAGACAAAACATTCAGAAGCTAAACTGCAAGCTCAGAGAACAAGCCACTACCAACCATGAAAAATATATTTTGCAAGATAGACACAGGTAGTCCTTGACTTACAACCATTAATTTACTGACCGTTCAAAGTTACAATAGTGCAGAAAAAAAGTGACGTGACTGTTTATTCACACTTACAATCATTGCAGCATTCCCAGGGTCACCTGGTCAAAATTCAGACGCTTGGCCACTGGCTCATATTTAAGATGGTTGCAGTGTCTTGGGGTCATGTGATCATGTTTTGCGGCCTTCTAACAAGCAAAATTACTGGGAAGCCTGATTCGCTCTACAACCACATTACTAAAACTTAACAGCTCCAGTAACTCACTTAACACCTGTGGCAAGAAAAAATCTGAATTGGGACAAAACTCACTTAACAACTGTCTTGCTTAGCAACAGATATTTTGGGCTCAATTGTAATCATAAGTTGAGGACTACCTGTAAAATAACTTAACATTGCCTAGGTTGGATTGGTAATTATGCATTAATTTAGATATCTGGCAGCCTCAGTTTCTTCTCTAACCATGTATTTCCATCATGATCTTTGTCATAGGTAGCTTATCTGACTAATAGTGGTTCTGAAGCCAACGACCTGGCATTGTTAATAGCAAGAGTTTTCACCCACAACAATGATGTCATTTGTTTGAGGTAATTCTGTTCTGTGAATTGTGATTTGTTCTCTTCAGTGGTTTCTGTGTTCTCTCTAAGAATTAGCAGATCCCACAAATGGCTTGCAGATATTCATGCCAAAGAATTTCTATCCTGCAACCTGCATGAAGTGCCACTGAAGTAGTAATTATTTATCTACTTGCATGTAACATGCTTTTGAACTGCTAGGTTGATGGAAGCTGAGGCAAGTGATGGGAGCTCACCGCATCATGTTCTAGGACTTGAACCACAGATCTTCTCCAGTGTCTTTAAGCCATAGAGCCACTTCTCAATAATTCAAAATATGTAGTCTAATAACACAAGTTAATAATAAGGAAATATATGAAGTAGCCTTATGAAATATCTGTTCAAATATTCATATTTTCTTACAATCAGTATTGGAATAAAGGCATGCAACCATACCTGACCTGTCCCAAAACGTATGAGATCAATACATCTGTATGATTTTTAACAATATCATACGTAAACCTTATGATATTCTCAAACAAAATCTGAGAAAACTTAATCAGTATTACCATCTGTAATTTACATCAGCTTTAGCAAGCTGGGGCCAACATATATGGGTGCCTGATAGCCATGAGTGCTGAATTGGGAACCCGTGCTCTAGACCACTCAAGTTTAAAAAGAACTGATGATGATCTGATAATCACAGATATGAAAAAAAGCTACTACATATGTGTACAGTCTAAACTGAGAAAGTGTCTGTAATACAAGAGCAAATCCTGTGAAGTTTCATTGACTCAGCTAACTGGTCCTCAAACTGGATACTCGAAATGAATTAGGAAAACTTTCATGAACTAAACCAACTGTTAGGGATGCAGATTTTTACTGGGAAATAGTAACTTCCCTTCCTTATTCTGTTCTTGAAATCCCCTTCTAATCCACTTCTAAAAGATTCTCTAGCCCAGTGGTGGCGAACCTATGGCACGCGTGCCAGAGGTGGCACTTGGAGCCCTCTCTGTGGGCACATGTGCTGCCGCTGCCAGCAGCTTGCACAGGTCCATTAGGCTGCTGCTGCCGCCTGGGGCGGCAGCCGCACCCAGCACAAAGAACGCGAAGCGGCCAGCTAGCGAGCTCGAGTAGAGGTGGTAGACCATGCCCACACCCAGCAAACCAAAGGCCACCCCGAGCAGGGAACGCCGGATCCCCATCGGCGCCATGGCCTCCCAGTCCCAGCTAGGATTGCATGCCTCCCCCCATCTATGCTGGGCCTCCTGCCCACTGCCCCAGAGACCCCATGGATCTCTTGCCCGGCCCCCACAGGTGTACCCCCCATGAGCAGCATCGAGGTGTCCATGCCCACCCCAGCCACGCCCATCAGTGGGCCACACCCCCATGCCCCCCCTGAGGGCACCACAATGCCCTGGCACTTTGCGATGAGTGGGTTTTGGGTTGTGGTTTGGGTACTCGGCCTCTAAAAGGTTCACCATACCTGCTCTAGCCTTTGATTGGTTTGGAGGCATGTATTTGATATGCCAATTGCATTTGTCCACTGGCAGAAGGAAACCATTGGATACAGTCTCAAGAAGAGAGAGTGCTAATGTTTTAATAAAGAACACTAAGAGCATGGAACTTGACAAAAACATATTCCACTGAACAAGAGTTCTTTGAGTTTCGGAAATGTGTTATTTTTCTTTATTCTGTAATGAACACAGCTTCTGAGATTCTAAATATATAAAAAGATAAGCAGAGAAATTAATCACCTGGGCTTGAAAATATAATGGTTTTCTTTTTGCAGGGGCAGCTACCATGGAGGTAGCCCATATATTATGGGCATCACAGCCATTGGAAAGTACAAGCATGTTGTTGCCAATGGAGCCAACTGCCACTCGGTCAGTATCTTGCTTTGTTTTGGGGGGAGGACATGTTTTTGGAACATGTTGGACGTATTCCTGACTGGTGTTGGTATTGCTGGTTGTTGTTGTTAGTTGCGAAGTCGTGTCTGACCCATCGCGTCCAATGGACAACGTTCCTCCAGGCCTTCCTGTCCTCTGCCATCTTCTGGAGTCCATTTAAGCTCACGCCTACTGCTTCAGGGACTCCATTCAGCCACCTCATTCTCTGTTGTCCCCTTCTTCTCTTGCCCTCAATCTTGTATTGCATCTTATCCGCTTCGGTGTTTCTTCTTAATCATGAAGAATGAAAAAAGAGTTCAGTTTTCAAAAAAAGTTATGCAGATTGATGCTAAATGCAAGCATCATTTTGTCACTTGGCAGTCTATTCCTATTGCCAGTTTGACCAAAATAGTTATGCTTGAAATAAATTGAGCCAAATATTTTGTTGATTCATGAATCAGATCAAAATTTGGAAAATGCTTTAATAGAATTCTCACCTGACTTGGATGAAATATTAGGGATCTCCATCAGGCTCAGTTTCCTTACCATAGGCTGACCTTCCTTTTTGCTCATGTCTTCAGTCAATCTTGTCTTGTGATCCCAAGTTATTTTGTCTAAAGGCTCCAGCTCTAATGGGGATGAACCAGACACAGCAACTACCATTGTCAACTGCTTCATTTCATGGTCCATCAACGTGGTTAGATGTCCTGCATAAACTATCCACATTTTCAGATGCTGTGCATCAGAGGTGGGCTGTATTTTTCAGATGGCATATCAGAAGCAACGTATGAATGGGACCAGAAGCAAAAGTGGATGTAGCCAGGATTATAGGTGGGGGAATTCAATTTTAAAAAAATCTTTTGAGGCGACTTCCAGTTTGCCATTGTGGCCGCCGCAGACGCTGGAAGGCAAGCTCCGTCTTCTGCGTTCGGTTTCGCTCTGCTGGGGGACCCTGGAAAGGGTCAAAGTCACCCTGTAGGGGTGATGAGCAAGGAGAGAACCCCCACTCGATCGCGGGAGGGCAGTAGCCCTTTCGCTCGATCTGGGGCAGCCCTCCAAACCAGCAGAAGAAAGACCGGCCATAGTAATATGGCCCATCACTAGGCTGCAGACAGCTGAAGTCAAACTTATCACCAAGCACTTCGAAAGCAACGCAGATAAAACTGGATGAGATCCGGTCTTCTCTTTACCCTAAGTACTTTCTTTTTCTGTAAAATCTGCCTGAAGTATCTCTCCCCCTGTAAGGAGAGAGGGAAGGGAATTTCTATCCCACCCTTTAAGAATAGCGGCGACTGACTACCCAGGGGAATTAAAGCACTAAAAGAACAACTTTAATCTAATTGGATTTATATGTTTCTGAAACTTGGGGACCAAAATTTTTCCTATTTTTATTGGAGACTTTTGCTTTTATCTACAAAAAAGAAATAAAATTGGAAAAAGGATTCTAAAAGTTTTGGACTTAAAAAACCTTAAATGGCATCGGTGACATCTTGTGGCAAAGTTTGGTATTACAACTTGTTATTTCCTAAAAGAGACTTGGCTCGAAGCCCAGACCTTAGATAAGACTCTTCTGACCTTGGCACTACCTGTGAGAAACTCAGCTGTAGAAGAACAGCGGGNCCTGAAAACCCGGCGGGCAGATGTCTACTAGTGGTACTCCACCTTCTACGCCCAGCCAGGTCTCAGTAATACCTGCCAGGTCCGCGCCCCCCTCCAGAATAAGATCCTGTATGAGGGGGGCCTTATTTACCACGGACCTGGCATTACATAGCATCAGCCGAAGGTCCCGGGCCGGAGGGTCTAAGTCTCCCGGAAACCGGGTGGAGACCTGAGGACCGGAGCGCCCACAAGCTTGTAAATAGCGTGTGCGTGCTCCCCTAACCTGATATGGTCCTCTGCTCCCGCCATATCTGCCTCTCCCACTGACCGTACTAATTCCTCCCTCCTCCTTCCTATCTCTTTATTTGAGGAATATTGGTTACTATATGAGATGATGAAATACTTTGGACTATAAAATCTTGCTTGACAAACGATTTCTACTATAAAGACTATTTATAAACACGTGAAAGAAATGGAGGAAGATCAGGAAAAGATCCTTTCCATGTTAAAAGCAATACATGAAACCATTCTTTCAACTTGTGATAAAATAAGACCTAACATAAAAGATCAAGATGCCAGCTAGATACACAAACCCAAACTTTGACTACAACCAAAGAACTAACAACGCAGAAGATAACAGAAGAAGTGGAACAATCAAATATTAAGAAGAGGACTCAATTGACCAACAAATACAGTTAATGGAAAATCCAGAAAAGGGAGTGACAACACTGAAAATAGAAAAGACTTTTTCTATATATAAATCAGAAGAAATTTGAGAAAGAAGAACAGATTGAATGGAAGATAAACATATTAGGGCAATCATGGGGAATTGGAATAATAGGGAGACAAATTAATGAATACAAATGGGCTAGTCCTTCCAAAAAAATGGCAATTGGTCTCCTTTATTTCAAATAACATATATAATAATAGAGGGAGATCTATTTGACAATCTAAAAGCACTGATATGAAAGCCTAGTTGGCAAAGGAAGAAAGCCAGAATAAGGCTGAAGAAAATTGGAGGTTTGATTTATTAGAGGGGATTTCATGTTATTAATTAGAGGGTTAAAGGGAGAAGTTGAGATAAAGGGAATTCTGGTCATTAGATTTAAAATATTTGGAAATTAGTTGAAAATAAGGATTTTACCTGTTTAATATTAAAAATTAGACCTAAAAGAAAAAATTAATTATTATGAATATGTTTGATTTATTGATTAACTCAGGTAATATATATATAATGGTTTTGATTTATTAAAGGGGATATTGTATTACTAAGTAGATGATTTAATATGGTGGGAAATAGATAACTTTTAGAAAAGAGAACAAGATTATCTTCAAATAGATAAAATGTGTATTTTGGATATTAGATTGTGTTATGAACTGAGATAAGGGAAATCTTGGTTACCTAAAGCCTGAAAATTATAAATATTAAAGGTTAAATTGGAATATTGATGGGAAACTAAAAATTGGGGAAAAATTAATAACAGGATATGGATTGTTTATGAAGCTTGAATGTAAAAAATAATTAAGATACGTATAAGCTAAAATTTATTGATTAAATGTAATAATGATGTTTTTATTGATATAATAAGAACTGTATTAGCTTAAATACGAGATAGTAAATGTTAAGGGGAAAAAGAGAGAAATATTTGATGTTGTAACTTGAGATTTGTATTAAAGATTTGTTATTGAACTATTGATTAACCCACCCCCCACGTTGCTTTTTAAATACTTAAATGTAAAATTGGAAAATTAATAAAATATTATAAAAAAAAATCTGTTGAGATTTTTAAAAAGTATTTGAAAATTCTTATTATGTACTTTAATCCTTTTATTTAACAGTAGCAGTTGTGTCTGCAGTGTGGTACGTGGGAGCTATATAATGTCATTAGTATTCATCCACTCCCTGCTCTAATTTTACAGTCTAGACTCCTTAGATGACAAAAGAAAATAATCTAGCATATTACAAAGATAAGAATCAAGTAGAAGCATAATTATATTTCCAGCTATCCTGCTGAGCCCCAGTAGCATCCATAAAAATGAAATGATAGGTAGTAAAATCCCATCATGTATTTGTCTTCTGATAGATTTATGGATGTTCTGCATTTGGCTATACCAGGGGTAGGCAACCTTGGCTCTTTTATGACTCGTGGACTTCAACTCCCAGAATTCCTGACCCAGCCATGCTGAGGGGAAAGGGAGAAGTTTCCAAGCTGAGCCATGCTGGCTCAGGAATTCTGGAAGTTGAAGTCCACGAGTTATAAAAGAGCCAAGGTGGCCTACCCCTGGGCTTTACCAATAAGGATTGAAGTTGGCCAGGTGGGCATTTCCGATTCTCATGTTAGAGAAAACTTGGTTTATAAACAAGGAATAAATGGTGAGATCACTATTGTAAGGGTTCATCTTTATTTCTCTTTGCTATCTCAGTTCTGTCTTTTCTTCATTGAATGTACCTCTTAAAAATTTAGCATGTTCAAGTACATCATGGTGGAATAATGAACATCTTTAGGTCTGTTGTTTCTTTAGACAATGTTACCTGATGTTTTCCGTGGTCCTTGGGGAGGAAGCCACTGCCGTGATTCTCCGGTGCAAACAATTCGAAAGTGCTCCTGTTCCTCAGGTTGGTTAGTAAGGATAACCCTCTTGATTTTCACAGGCCCACTTTTTTGCAGGATCCCATGATCATGTGAGCACAATTTAAAACATTTTTTTTTGCTGGGAACAGCCTTTATTTCTGGTTTCTGGCAAAAAATAAATGCCCACTGTGGGACAATAGATTTGCTTATCTGCGCTGTTCATTTAGTAACTAACCACTTCATTCATTTTACAACCACCGCAACAAAGGGTGTAAAATCGGGTATGGTCCACCTGACAATCAGCACAACTTACAACTAATTCCAGGCTTCATTACAGTCATACGTTGAGGACTACCTATAAGTGTCATAATCTGTTTAATCAGATCTCGATCATACAATCCCTTCTAATTTTGCGATGGTGGCGAATATCTGAGCTTGGGTCAGTGGTGGGATTCAAATATGTGAACAATCAGTTCTCTGTGTGGATGCCGCTTCCAGAAGTCCATTCTGGGCCTTGGCAACAAAAAATTAGCTACCGGTTCTGCTGAACTGGTGCGAACTGGCTGAATCCCACCACTGCCTTGGGTGTAGGATGAGGCTGGGGGTTTGTTCTCTGAGCCCCTGGGTTGGTTTCCGAATGTTTCATTACTAGGCTAGGTAACATCTTCAGTGGATTTGATTGGAGTAATATCAGAATCATTGGCCTTACTACCACTGTACACGCACGTGAGTTCATTGAAGCCTGGTACTCCACAAGCAATTCCATCAACAGATACATCGACCTACAACCAACCAATGAACCCCTTAGAATTCAAATCAACTGCACAACCAACCAGTGACAGCACCAAACCTAAACCAACCCACACAAATCCTCCCAAACAAGAACTTCACCTCCCAGTAACCCTCACCTGACATGACCTCCCCATCACAAGATCCATTACAAGACCCTCACAATACACCCACATCTGACCCATCACAAGACCCTCACTTGACACACCCACACCTGACCCGTCACAACACCTACTGACCACACAAAGCCTTTATAGGCAGAAAAACACTGACATTGTCATTCCCCTAAACTCCACTGAAGATGTTACCTAGCCTGGTAATGAAATGTTCAGAAACCAACCCACAAGCTTGAAGAACGAACCTCCACCCTAATCCCACCTAATGTTGAGTTGGTGCTGTCCATCCTTATTCAGCAGAAATTCACTAGGATGAAATTTGTTTTCCTCCTGATCGGCCCCCCTCCCGCTTCTCCCGCTTCTGTTCCAATTCTTACCTAGATGAAGGCAGCATCATTTGATTTAGCCAAAAAAGGATATAGCAGAGGCAACTTCATGTCACAGTGGGCCAACTGGGGAAAAGCCCTTTGGCATTTTAAATTATAAACCTAGCTGTAATAACAGCCTTAAAATAATTAATGTATTGCTCCTCCTTACCTCCTTCAATACAGGAACCTGCCACGCAAACGACCAGTACATTGAGCAATTCAAGGACACACTCCAGACTTGTGTTCCAAACAAAGTTGCTGCATTTATTGCTGAACCAATTCAAGTAAGTGTTTTGTTTCTTTTAACAGGCTGCAAGGACCTAAAACTTTTCACTGTTCTTTCCAATGCAGATTAGTTCATACTATGCTTGATTCTTAGGAAGTGGGGTGGTTAAAATGCTTAAAGATGCTGAGCTTGTCAGGTGGAAAGCTGAGAGCCCGGGTTTGAGATCTGAGCACTGTGCGACTGGGTGAGCTCCCATTATTTGCCCCAGCTCCTGCCCACCTAGCAGTCTGAAAGCATGCAAATGCGAGTAGATAAATAGGTAGCACTTGGGTGGGAAGTAACAGCGTTCTGTGCGCCTTGGTATATAGACATGCCAGTCACATGACCACAGAAATGTCTTCAGACAATGCTGGCTCCTTCAACTAAGAAACGGACATGAGCACTGCCCCCTACAGTCAAACCTCACTAGACAACCTTTACCTTTATGCTTGATTCCTAAAATAACATCTTCCTCATTATAAAACATAATGTCACCTTAAGTATGTTGTATTCAGGGGGACTTCTAGATATCTCTAGGACTGTAGTTGCTATCCTACATACATTTAACGGGGGAGTCAGCCTCACTGATGGTGTTAAATATGCATAGAATCACACTATAAAATGTGCTTTGTTTTCATTTGAAAAATTGACTCTCACAACATCACCTTGGAGGTTTGTTTAGTATTACTTTAGTTCAAGAGAATAGTTATAGTATATAAAGCTGTGATTTTCTCATAATAAGACAAAAAGATGCAGAAGAGGCAGGACAAAAAAAGTAGGATCAACAACCAGTTTAATCAAAAATTGCAGAAACCAGCAAGACATCAGATAGATTACATGATGGCAGTCTGGGCCTGAACAAAAGGGGTCCATTAGTAGCGGGAGATCTCAACCCAGGATAGGAGGACAAGAATGCAGAAAGTGAGCATATAATTCCCCTCAATGGATGCTCTTAAACACGTAGGAGAAAGAGAAGGCCAAGACATCTCTACATATAGAATGCATGGGAAAAGAGTGTGCCAGATTTGAAATAGAAGTGGGTATATATCCTGTACCATCTCTCCTGCTTATTGAGAGAAAATGCTGCCAATCTACTATTCCCATAAAGATTTAATTCCTAGCTCAGCCAAGTTTTTACAGCACAGTTTATACCAGTACGTAGCAGGGTTAAAAGTGTTCAGTTTAAATCCTGTCTAGACCCGCTCCAGTCGGGCTTCAGGCCGGGATACAGCACGGAAACGGCATTGGTCACATTGGTGAATGATCTCTGGAGGGCCCGGGACAGGGGTCATTCCTCTGTCCTAGTTCTTTTGGACCTCTCAGCAGCTTTTGATACTGTGGACCACGGTATCATGCTGCGGCGCCTGGTGGAGTTGGGAGTGGGAGGCACC
>NW_015391129.1:59891-66648 GCF_001527695.2 Protobothrops mucrosquamatus
GGAGGCTCCAGTTAGTCCAGAATGCAGCCGCGCGGGCGGTGATGGGAGTGACTCGTCGCTCCCATGTAACGCCGCTGCTGCGCGAGCTGCACTGGCTGCCTGTGGCCTTCAGAGTGCGCTTCAAGGTGTTGATCATCATCTTTAAAGCGCGCCATGGCATCGGACCTGGTTACCTCCGAGACCGCCTTCTGCCACAGATCACCTCTCACCGGCCGATACGCTCCCACAGAGAGGGTCTCCTCAGAATGCCGTCAACCAGACAGTGTCGGTTGGCGACCCCCAGGGGGAGAGCCTTCTCTGTTGGAGCCCCCACCCTCTGGAACGAACTACCCCCAGAGATCCGGGTGATTCCGGATCTCCCCTCCTTCCGCCGCGCCCTCAAGACATGGCTATTTCAGCTGGCGGGACTGGCCTAATGGGTATTTTAAAATTGGTTTTTAAATAACTTTTAAAAAAGGAAGAATAAGGCCCATATTAATATTTCTTTTTAACTATATTTTAAATTTTGTATATTGTATTGATTGTTTTGTTTTCAAACTGGCTGTAAGCCGCCCTGAGTCCACCAGGAGAAGGGCGGGGTATAAATGTAATAAATTCAAAATTCAAATTCAATTCTGAAAAGAAATCCCTTCTGGATCACTTGCAGATCAAAGAATTAAGATGTCCAACAACCAGAGAAGTTGTACAATGATCTGAACTATCTGATGTCTTGCTGGTTTCTGCAATTTTTGATTAAACTGGTTGTTGATCCTATTTTTGTTGTCCTGCCTCTTCTCCATCTTTTTGTCTTATTATGAGAAAATCACAGCTTTATATACTATAACTAGTAAGGAGCATCAGCTGAATCCTACTTCTTTCACACGCTGGAATTACAATACCTGGTGAAGTGGCACCCATGGAAGGTATGTGGTGGCAGCAGTGGAAGAGGAGGTATGAAACCTCCAACTTTTCACCATATGGCTCAAGATCCTGTCTTGAATGGGTTTCTGCAGGTAGCATTTGCTCAGTCTTTCTGAATGGGATTATCAAATCTGCATTTCTACAGAGCTGGCCTCTGCCTGGGGCTATTAAGAAAAACTGGGCCTGCTTTTCTGCCTTTAAGTTCCTTTGGAGAAATATAATATTCTGCCTTTTTAATATTCTTCAAAATATTTCCTTCTCTGGGGTGGGGTGGGGGGCTTCCTACACTAGCAAGGAAAAGGTAAAACAGGTAATGGGTTAAAAGGAAAATAAATTCAACAGTGCCACCTCCTGGCCGTGTGCCTTGAAGTGCATCACTAGGACTACAGCAATTACACAAGGTATAAATGGTGTTCATGTGATGCCGGACACTAGTGAAACCACAATTGCAATACTGCATCCAATTCTGGTCACCATGATACAAACAAGATGTTGAGAACCTGGAAAGTGTGCAGAGAAGAACAACAAAGATGGTAAAGGGCCTGGAGGCTAAACTGTATGATGAACAGTTGAGGGAACTAGATATATGTCTAGTTTATTGAAGAGAAAGATTAGGGGGGGACAAGATAGCTATCTTCCAGTACTTGAAGGGCTGTCACAAAGAAGAAGGGATTGGCTTATTCTTTTGGGCAGGGGTAGGCAACCTTGGCTCTTTTATGACTCGTGGACTTCAACTCCCAGAATTCCTGAGCCAACATGGCTCAGCATGGAAACCTCTCCCTTTCCCCTCAGCATGGCTGGCTCAGGAATTCTGGGAGTTGAAGTCCACGAGTCATAAAAGAGCCAAGGTTGCCTACCCCTACTCTTGGGCATCAGAACTCAGGACAAGAAATAACGCATGGAAGCTTGTCAAAAAGAGATCCAACTTAGAAGTAAGGAGAAATTTTCTGACCTGAGAGCAATTAATCAGTGGAATAGCTTCCCTTGAGTTGTGGGTGCTCCATCACTGGAGGTTTTCAAAAATAGACTGGATAACCATTTTGACTGGGGTGGTATAGGACTCCCACCTTGAGCTGGGTGTTGGTCCAGAAGGCCTCCAAGATTACTTCCAGCTCTATGATTCTGTGTGGAATTTTCTTTGGAAGATCAATATTTCCCTTGATCCTGTCTGTCTGCTTTCTCCAGGGCGTAAATGGAGCTGTTCAGTTTCCCAAAGGATTCCTAAAGGAAGCTTATCAGTTGGTGCGTGAAAGGGGAGGTCTCTGCATAGCAGATGAGGTGAATATCTGAATGTGATTCCCGTCTCCAAATTTTATGTGCATCGTTTCTACAAGGACGGCTATTTTAGATATCGTTGGCAGAGTGGTTAGATTGGCTGGGCCCCTGGGATTGGGACTCTACAAAGCATTTGAAGAAGACTTTGCAAAACAAGTTGGCCTGAGGGAACTCCTCCTCCTACAAGCAAGACAGTTGGTGTGTCTTCTAGAAATAAGTAGAAAGCAAACACAGGACAAAATTTAAACTGAATCCTGAACTTGGGAGGAGTGGGTAGTGTTTTCTCTAAGGACTTTACCATACACAGATTTCAGTTTGGAAGTCACTTCTGTGTAAGAGCAGCTGATGAAATACTTGCATGCATGTAGCATATCTGATAGTGAACCAAAAGGTGCTTTTTTCAAAAGTCAACTGGACTTTCTTGGGGGTTTTTTTCTTTGAAAATTTTTTATTTCACATCCAAAACATTTCTTCAGAACTACTTCTTCAGAAGAAAAAGCTTCTTCAATGAGAAGTGAAATGTTTTCAGAGAAAAGAAAACAAAGAAGTCCAGTTGCCTTTTGGAGGGGGGAAAAAAACCCCTTTAGGCCAGGGCTTTTCAACCTTTTCACCCATTGTACCACTTTTAGGATATGGCAATATCCGAGTACCACCAGTCGCCTAGCAAGGTGTCAAAAACTTGATGACCCCCAAAAAAAGAAAGGAAAAAAGTGATGAAGTACTGGTAGTCCTCGACTTACAACAGTTCACTTAATGACTGTTCGAAGTTACAATGGCACTGGAAAAAGTGCCGAGCAAGAGACCTGCCTGCCCACCCACTGGCGCTCTTCCTCCTGTCCAAGGTTTTCATGGTTATGAGCATTTCTGTTGAGGATTGGCAGCGGGGGTGGGGTGGGGGGGTGTTTGGTTTTTATTCCCGTCTGCTGGGTGGTTGTAGCAGGTTTTGGTCACTTCACATGACCCTGGGACACTGTGACCGTCATAAATATGAATCAGTTGCCAACCATCTGAATGTAAATCACAAGACCGTGGAGATGCTGCAACATTCCAGCTGATCGGCGCTTCTTCTGGGTTCAGCAGAAGCACCAGGATCAACGCTAAGCTCCAGCTGGAGCCTGGTGCTGATCCTGGCGCTTCCACTGAGCACTACAGTCCTGAAGAAGCGCTGATCCTGGCGCTTCTGCTAAGCCCTGACAGCCCTGCAGCTCCAGCCGTCTCTCACTCAGGCTTGTGCGGAGCTGCCACCGGTTCAGCTCATTCCCCTCCCCCGCTACCATTTTTCTAGGGTGGTCGCATACCACCTGCCAGGTGACAATGTACCACAGCTGGTACCCGTACCACTGGTTGAAAAGCTTTGCTTTAGGACAATCATGATCTGGATGATTGAGAATCTCCATAAAACCTGACAGGGAATATATACAGTTCCCTATCAGGAAACAATAGCCTTAAAATATAGATGCTACTTATATAGAGAAACTACAGCACGGGTGTCCAACCTTGGCAACGTTAAGATCTGTGGACTTCAACTCCCAGAATTCTCCAGTCAGCCATGCGCTAAACCTTTTTAAAGCACCTTTTCTATGTTCCCCCAAGGTTCAGACTGGATTTGGTCGAACGGGCAGTCATTTCTGGGGATTTCAAGGTCACGATGTCATTCCAGACATAGTTACCATGGCCAAAGGAATTGGTAACGGCTTTCCCATGGCGGCAGTTGTGACCACAGCAGGTGAGAACTACTTTCACACTTGGTGGGTTTCAGAGTGAACAGCCTTTCCTGCACAGAGTCCAGGGGTGCGGGTTATGCCACAAAGGGGGTGCAATCACATCAACATGGGAGAAAGGTCAGGTAATTCTCTGTTGTTTTCCTGGGTTGAAGAGGATTTGGGGGGGGTTTCTTCCCCAACAATGTCATACGTTCCATACGATTGTTCCCTGCTTCAAAATGGCAGGATGCCATTCCACAGTCTTCAACAATCGTTTCCCAGAGGCCTGGAGGGCTATGAAAAAGAGTTTGGGTTGCATTTTATCCTTGACCTTAGCACGTACGCTCATATTTCAGAACACACATGAGACGATAAATTTTGCTGGATCAGTAGAATTTTTATCTCATATTGTTCTGTCCCAGCCTACGTGAGTTCTTGTTAAGCTCACAAGGAGAAACCCCTCTTCCAACAAGCAGGCTGGAACCGCAGGAAAAAACCAATCCCCTTTTATTATTCACAGACCTGAGTCAATGTCCAATGCAAACAAACACAGTTCACAGAAACTCAATCCTCAACATGAATGGTTGCCTTCGGCAACCAGCACCTCCCACACCTTCCCTTTTATTATGCAGCCAAGGTGTGGCTTCCTAATGCCTTCTCCTTTGCCTTTGGAGCCGCCCCATTGCATTTCTCTGTCCTACTCTCTTTTCTTGCTGGCATTTTCATGCATCCTGGATATCTCCCAGTTGTGATTCATCACTGTCCAACTCAGACTCCTAGCACAGCTGTGTCTCAGCCTGAGCGCGAGTAGAGGGGCCAGGCTTCTCGTCAGACTGTAAATCTTGGAGCTCCTCAGAGCCTTCCTCTGACTCTGATGTCACTCCAGGCCCCTCCTCCTCCTCTGATTCCTCAGACTCAGCTGCCGGGTCCACTGGCTGGCGAGGAATCACAACACATATAGAGAAAAGCCATAAACAGGCACTATGAACAGACATGGACTCTAATTCTTATTCTCTCTGTCTCTCCTCTTATTCTTTTCTTTTTCCTTCCCTTGCCTCTGCCAGGGCACATAAAAATACTGTCACTACAATGTTCTGTTAATAGGGTGAACCAGATTGTGATTCATGAATGCTTATGAAATAATTGTGTTATTCTTTAAGGTTTATCCTATGACTTTATCATAAAAGATGTAATCTCCAGCTAACAGCAGGTGGCCCACAAAATAATCTTACAATTTTCTTCCATTATGTTTCACCTGCATATTTTAAATTAAAATAAATGTTTTAAAGAAACTATCAGTTTCCTTTCCACTCTCAGTCAACAGAAACTAAACCCAAAGCCCTATTCTATGAAATTGTCATATTTCTAAGAATCTCAGAGTCAGAATAGAGCTGGAAGACCATTGAGGTCTTCTAGTCCAACTCCCTGCTCAAGCAGGAGATGCTATAATATTTTAGACAAGTGACTATCCAGTCTCTTCTTAAAAACCTCCAACAATAAAGCACCCACAACTTCTGACGGCAAGCTATTCCAGTGGTTAATTATTCTCACTGTTAGGAAGTTTCTCCTTAATTCCAGCTTGCTTCTCTCCTTAATTAGTTTCCAACCATTGTTTCTTGTCCTGTCTTCTTGTGCTTTAAAAAATAAGTTGACCCCTCCTCTTTGTGGCAACTTCTCAAATACTGGAATACTGCTATCATGTCCCCCCTAGTCCTTCTTTTCTCTAGACTAGCCAAACCCAAATCCTGCAACCATTCTTCATATGTTTTTATCTCCAGGCCTTTAATCATCTCAGTTGCTCTTCTTTGCACTTTTATACAACCAAGAATTATATTAGCTTTTTTGGCTACTGTAGCACAGTGTAGCACACTGTTGGCTCATATTTAAGTGATCGTCCACTAGGACTCCAAGGTCCCTCTTACAGTTACTGTTTTTGAGCCTGGTACAGTCATAAATTTTATAAATAATCGTAAGTTTAAAATACAGAAATTAGATAAATATGGCTGAATGAGATTATTTTGATCACCATGAAGTTGTTAAGTCTTCATTTTTGCAGCTCCTTCAGGACTGTGGTATGAAAATTGAATTGGTAGAATTGCAGAGCTTAATTGTCAAATAATGTGATACTGTAGTTTTTGGATGCCTTGACTAGATAAAATAAATGAATTACTTTTTAATACAATCTGGTTTTGCAGTGTAAACAAATCCAATTCAAATGCATAGTTCAGCCTAGTAATAGCCTAGTAATAATTCAAATGCATAGTTCAGCCTAGTGAACGAATGACTTTGCATTAGACTATGGGCACCTGCATCTGGTATTTGCATAAACCAAAGAAACCTTTAGATAAAAATCACTTTAGGTGGAAAGGGCTTTGACTACATACAGACTTACTTTCAATCTGATCCACTGAACATTGAGAGCACAGGTTCACAAAAGAACTTCTGAGTCACTATGGGAACACTGAGGTTCCAAATAGAGTTAATCCTCAATTTACAAGCACAGTTGAGACCAGAATTTCCATTGCTAGAGGAAGAGGTTGTTAGCCTCATTGCATCCAATTTTACGACCTTCCTTGTCACAGTTGTTAAGCAAATCACTGCAGTTGTTAAGTGAATCATATGGTTGTTAAGCAAATCCAGTTTCCCCTGTGGACTTTCCTTACTGGAAGCCAACAGCTTCTTTCAGTGCTGTTGTAACTTCAGTCGCTAAGCAAATGCTGTAAATCAAGGTCTGCCTGCATTGTAAACATAGATCTCTCTTTTTATGTTACTTCCAGCTGCTGATTTCTTTAATGAATGACTTTACAACTTCATGTATTAATACTAATATATTTTGGTTTTAGAAATTGCACATAGTTTGACAGAGAACCTCCATTTCA
>NW_015391130.1:0-33505 GCF_001527695.2 Protobothrops mucrosquamatus
TTATTATTATTATTATTATTATTATTATTATTATTATTATTATTATTATTATTATTATTATTATTATTATTATTATTACACTAATGTTCTGTGCTGCTGATCCTTCCCTCATCTCTCTGAAGTCACAGAAACTTTTTGACAGCAAAATTGCACTGGTACACCTACAGTACAGGTCGACTTCTACTTACAACCATTCATTTAGTGAATGTCTGAAGTTACAACAGCATTGAAAGAAGTGACTTATGACCATTTTTCACACTTACGACTGTTGCGGCATCCCCGTGGTCATGTGATCAAAACTGGGATGCTTGGCAACTGGCAAGCATTTGTGAGGGTTGCAGTGTTTCGGGGGTCACGTGATCCACTTTTATGACCTTCTGACAAGCCAAGTCAATGGGGAAACCAAATTTACTTAACAACCACGTTCCTAATTTAAGAACCTCAGTGATTCACTTAACCACTGTGGCAAACAGGCAAAACACACTTAACAACTGTCTTGCTTAGCAACAGGAATTTGGGGCTCAGTTGTCATCGTAAGTCAAGGATGTGGGTATCTCACAAATCCTCTGCTAGTTTGCAACTCAGATAGGTTTCCTTAGAACAGGGGTAGGCAACCTTGGCTCTTTTATGACTTGTGGACTTCAACACCCAGAATTCCTGAGCCAGCATGGCTCAGCTTGGAAACCTCTCCCTTTCCCCTCAGCATGGCTGGCTCAGGAATTCTGGGAGTTGAAGTCCACGAGTCATAAAAGAGCCAAGGTTGCCTACCCCTGCCTTAGAAGTAAGTCTCATTGACTTTTATGAGGCTTATTGAGTTGGATCAAAATGTAGTGGTATCTTGAGGAGACTCGTTAGAATCAATGGATTAGATTGAGATCTTAGTGTAATTCAATCAATCAATCAATCAATCAATCGGAACAGAGCTGGAAGGGACCTTGGAGGTGTTCTAGTCCAACCTCAAGCAGGAGGCCCTATACAATTGGAGACAAGTGGTTGTTCATTCTCTTCTTAAAAGCCTCCAGTGATGAAGGTTGATGAATAAATTCATTATCTTTCTATTTAGGATGTAAATCCCATTGTGGTAGATGGCCTTGCTTACAGTATAAGGCAAATGATTCAAACCTGGCCATATTCAAGGCCTATAGAATTTGTATCAATAGATTTTTTTTATCAACATAAATACATATCAAAATAATTCCAGATGGTTGATTGAACATACTGTGATTAAGGTCATATGAAACCTCAGCAGTTCTGCTTTAGGAATGTCTGATGTCTGAGCTCAACCCAATATCTCTGGAACAAATGTTTAACTGATAGCTTTTGATTGCAAGGGACCTTTTTGGATGGTAAGATTTTTGCCCGTCTTGAATCTTGGAAAAGAGGGAAGAAGCATGGCAGAATAAGCTTGGGGATATGATACAGGCATCAGAAACTGGAAAAAGAGTCACAGATGTGTTTTTATCCACTTCTGGCTCTGGAACAGGTCGTTCATCCTAGTTTTCATGCAATCTCAAAGAAGGTTATCTTTAAGAAATGTAAGCCTTCACAGAAGATTGCTCGTTTGATGTTTCATTGATTTAACTCAATAAGATACATTAAAGTTATATATCAAGAGTCAGTTTGACAAATGGTCAAAGTGTCAGGCCAGAAACGGCATATCTGGGGAGAGAGAAGTTAGAAAAGAATAGAGCTGGAGGGGACTTTGGAGGTCTTCTAGTCCAGCCCCCCACTTAAGCAGGAGAACCTATCCTGTCTCAGACAGGTGATTGTCTAGTCTCTTCTTAAAAATCTCCAGTGATGGAGCATCCACGATTTCTGGGGGCAAACTGTTCCACTGGTTAATTGTCCTCACTGTCAGGAAGTTTCTCCTTAATTCCAGGTTGCTTCTCTCCTTGATCAGTTTCCAACCATTGTTTCTCATCCTTCCCTCTGGTACTTTGGTGAACAACCTGGCCCCCTCTGCCTTGTGGCGGCCCCTCAGATACTGGAACACTGCTATCATGTCTCCGCCATTTTTCTTTTCTTTAGATTAGCCAAACCCAAGTCCCGTAGCCGTTCTTCGTATGTTTTAGCTTCCAGGCCTTTGATCATCTTAGTTTCTCTTCTCTGAATTTTTTCCAAACTCTCAACATCTTTTTTGTAGTATGGTGACCAAAATTGGCTGCAGTAGTCCAGGTGTGGTCTGACTAGGGCAGGGGTAGGCAACCTTGGCTCTTTTATGACTCGTGGACTTCAACTCCCAGAATTCCTGAGTCCAGGTTGCCTACCCCTGGACTAGGGCTTTGTAAAACGGTACAATTTTCATGTGATGGATATAATTTGTTTTGGAAACCAGAACACTTACATTTGGGAATGTAGCTAAGAGCCACTGTTTAGACTTCCATAAATGTCCTTGTTAAAAAAAAAGAACAAAGAAATCCATCTTTATTTAAATATTAGGCTGGAAAACCACTTTTGAGACCCCCACAAAGCAGAAAACGCATTTCTTTATTCCTTTATTCCTGAGTAAATACAGCTGATATATAAGAACAAGATACGTAAAGTATAGCCTCGTCTTTAAGCAAAACTAAGCACCCTTCCCTCCTATAAGTGAAATTACAGTAACCACAAGAGGGCGATCTGAAGATATAATAAATTCGTTATGAATTTTTATGGAAAATCCATTTCTTTTGTAAATTTGTCTCCCCGATCGTCTACTCAAGCATTACAGAATCAACTGCCTAGCCATCTATTGGTGTTTACAAATTTCAGGAATCAATAACAGTGCAATAATCTCTAGGCTTATTTGGGAGAAAGTTAGTGGTGGGATTCAAATAGGTGAACAACTGGTTCTCTGTGTGGATGCCGCTTCCGGAAGTCCGTTCTGGGCCTGGGCAACAAAAAATTAGCTACCGGTTCTGCCGAAGTGGTGCGAACCGGCTGAATCCCACCACTGGAGAAAAGTCCAATGAAGTTCAGTCAAGGTTTTCTTTCTTCAAACACGGAACATAGAATAATAGGGACCTTGGAGGTCTTCTAGTCCAACCCTCTGCTCAAGCAGGGGACCCCATACCATTCTGGACAAATGACTGTCCAGTCTTTTCTGGAAAACCTCCAGTGATGGAGCTCCTGGAGGATAAACATAGAATGAAGAGGTCCATTGTTATGCTATTGTGTTAGTAGTTCGTTTTACATCCATTGTCCTCTTTCATGTTTCTGTGATTCGCCATGTAGGAAGACAGAACCCCCCCCCCCCCGAGAAAGAAATATTTTGGGGGATATTAAAAATGTAGAATATATTTCTCCAAAGGAATAATGGAAAATCTTAGGCAGAAACCACTACTCCCAAGTCTCTGTGCCCCAAGCAGAAATCAGATCTGTAGAAATGCAGATTTGATCATCCTTTCGGAAAGACTGAAGTCAGGAAGCTTAGAGCTGATGGGATTAGAAAGACAAAGATCCCTAGAACCAACAACCCCTCACCCCCAAAAAATCCAACACAGGACATAGCCATCAGTCCCAGCCCCAGGGAAGCAGAACATGACCGTTAGGACATAATAGGATTAACCCACCATCATCAGAATGTTAAAAGGGCACACTGAACCTCAGGAACAACTCCAAACGCAAAAGCCCAAGAAGGTATAAAAACCCACCACTCCCAGCAACATGTGGTCAGCTGCTCCAGAGCCACATGTCTTGTAGTTCTGCTCTTCAATAAACTAGAACCTTCTTTCTAAAGCAGTCTCCATTTTGTTTATTCCTGGCTTGGACTGAACCCTGATGAAGATTTTTCTTTCAACAGCCATTTTGGAGATGATTGAAATATCTAGGGATTATTCTAAAGCTAGAAGCTGATGGACTGCCAACTTTGAATGTCAGCATTATGGCCTTTGCTATATGTTCTTCTTTATGAAGAACTGATGTTTATTTTCTCCAGATAATGGCTATCTGAAACAGCACAATTACACTGAAAAGATACCAGCTAGTTGGCAGTGAACCACAAGATTCATGGAGAGAGGAAAATAACAGCCAGACTTTCTTATTTGCGTGTTTCTGCCACAATTGGCAGAACAGCAAAAAAGCCCCACTGAAATCTTGCCTTTAGGAAAAGTAAAAGAACTATTTGCATTCATTCAAAGAGCATTGTTAATATCACAGTAGTCCTCGATTTACAAGCATTCTGTCCAGCGACTACTCAAAGCCTCAACGGCCCTGAAAAAAGTGACCTCTGACCTTACAGACCACCTTGGACTTCAGTTCATAGCAACACAGATCGTTTTTATTTATAACTAGCTGTACCTGGCCACGCGTTGCTATGGCTCAGTCTGGTTAAATGGAAAAGAAAGAAAAGAGAAAGCGCACGTTTGTAATATGTTTACGTTCAACAGATGGCGCTGTTTTTCAAAAAAGCATGTTTTTACCTGTCACAGGTGTGACATCTATATAATATAGGTATATAAAAACACGCGCGTATTCGAATGCAACATTGTGTCAAAATTTCAAAGCAATCGGTGAAGAACTTTCGGAGATTTAAGATTTTGAACAAACGAACATTTACATTTTTATTTATATAGATTGTTGGCCGTGCTATTTGGGGGGGCGGGTTGATGATGTGCTATCAAGTTATTTTCACTCCTACCAGCCACCAAGGTAGATTTTCTCCAGGACAATCTATCACTAAACTAGTCCTTCTGATTTTATAACCTTTTTCTGTTGCGGTACTTTAAGAGAATTGCCCCAGACATAAAGCAAATGCCATGGTCGCAATGCAAATGGCGCGGTCACTAAGCAGAACCATTGTTTGCTATGTGATGTAAATTGAGGTCAACCCATACTCAATTGCATTGACATCATTTCTAACTTGCAGAGTTCGTCTCCATGCAACTGGGGGCCATGAAATCATGGATCCGTGGGATGGATCCGTGCTTGAGCAGGGGGTTGAAGACCTCCAAGGTCCCTTCCAACTCTGTTATTCTGTGTTCTATATTCTATGGCAGGGGTCCTCAATGCCAGCATGCCAGCAACTGGTCCGCGCAGTGAAGCGCCATCCGTGGGATGCAGGCAGCATACAAAACCACGCCACCTCCGGTTCATGGAAAAACCTTCCTCCACGGAACTGGTCCCTGGTGCCCAAAAGGTTTGGGGCCACTGTTCTATGGAACATCTGCTTCAGATTTAGAAAGCTCTTGGGAAGGGGAGAAATGCTTGCGAGTAAGTAGTTGGACCGGGGTCTGACTCAGTCCTTATTAAATAATACTATACTGATTCCAAGCAAGCTGGAAAGTCAAACCTCTCAAATTCATGTAATCTGCAACAGTCCTTGGCATGCTGGCTTGCAAAACTGTTATTAACAGCTGGGTGAAAAGGAAGATATGTGTTTATAAAAACCAACACTTTTAATAGATTTTAGATTATACCCTTTACAACAAGAAATCATATTATAGAAATGAGCTTATGGCCTTTAGAGTATGTGGTAGGCGACGCAGGGAAATTAATGTTTTCAACCAGTGTTTCTCAACCTCAGTGACTAAGATGTGTGGACTTCCAAGTCCCAGAATTTCCAAGAAATGAAATGCCGTCTGGGGAATTCTGGGAATTCTGGAAGACGAAAGCCATACATCTTAAAGTTGTCGAGGTTGAGAATCACTGCTTTAAACTATCAATATATCAAAAATAGGAAGGAAGGAAGGAGGTAGGGAGGGAAGGAAGGAAGGGACTGAAGGAAGAAGGGAGGAAGGGAGAAAGGGAGAAAGGGAGAAAAGAGGAAGAAGGAAGGAAGGAAGGAAGGAAGGAAGGAAGGAAGGAGGGAAGGAAGGAAGGAAGGAAGGAAGGAAGGAAGGAGGAAAGGGAGGGAAGGAAGGAGGGAGAAAGGGAGGAAGGAAGGAGGGAGAAAGGGAGAAAGTGAGAAAGTGAGAAAAGAGGAAGAAGGAAGGAAGGAAGGAAGGAAGGAAGGAAGGAAGGAAGGAAGGAAGGAGGGAGAAAGTGAGAAAGTGAGAAAAGAGGAAGGAAGGAAGGAAGGAAGGAAGGAAGGAAGGAAGGAAGGAAGGAAGGAAGGAAGGAAGGAAAAGCAAAGGAAAGGAAAGGAAGAAAACCATAAAAAAGGAATTGTCCTAATCCTCAAAGAAAGCTGAATGAGAGAAAACTAATGACCATTTAAAGTCATTGTATATAAATACATTACAATAAAATACATTCCTAAGCAGTCATCTTTATCAGGAGCAATTAAATGCCGAAGTGCCCCAAGAATAGAAGAGTTTAAAAGGCTGGGTTAGAGAAGCTTAAGATAAGATTAATGAGGAAAAATTTCAGGAGTAGTGTGTTCCCCCCCCCCCCTTTAAAAAAAAAAATCCTAATCCCTTTATCTAGCCAACTGAAGAGCATTGCTAAGAAGCCTTGGGGCCAGATGGGAAATATATCTAAACTAGAAAATAAAGAGATGAATACGTATATAGTTCAGATTAGAATAATATTATTTAAAGAAAAAAGATGGACAATCTTTGGCAGCAAAGCCAGCTCTATCTGAGAATATCACCTAATTTGGGTAATGAAACATCCGCAAGAAAACAACCAAGCTCACAGAGAGCGCCAAGGACCCCTCATTTGAATCCTGAGCTACAAATATTCTCCTTTATTGGTAGCTTTATTGGGTTAGGGTTAGGATATTAGTACAGCTCCACCGTTATAAAGATATTACCATATTTTCCTGAAAATAAGACCTGGCCTTATTTTTTTCCCCTCCAAAAGAGGCACCAGGTCTTATTTTCAGGATAGGCCTTACCTCACCTCCTACACCGACAGCCCCACCCAGCCGGTCCACTTGTTCTGGGGCTGAAGTTCTGCAGCTGCATTTGGGCCTGCATTTTGCTGTCAGGCCTTTCCGGAAGGCCTCTGCAGCCAAGTACTGAGGTATGGATTCAATCCATAGCTTGGTTCTCGGCTGTAGTGGCCTTCCGGAAAGCCCTGTGACTGAGAAATGCAGGCCTGGCTGCAGAAGAGGCCATAGAAGAAGAAGTTGGCCAGCAAGGAGAGGCCTGGCTGCCATGTAAGCAGGTGCGGGGCGAGTGGGGCAGCTCCACCCCCCACCCCCGCCCTAGCTTGATTTTTAGGTGTGTGCCTCGCCCCCAAATTAGGCCTTATTTTTGGGAGTAGGGCTTATATTAGGCCCACCCCAAAAATCAAGGTAGGGCTTATTGTTGGTGTAGGCCAGGGATAGGCAACCTTGGCTCTTTTATGACTCGTGGACTTCAACTCCCAGAATTCCTGAGCCAGCATGGCTGGCTCAGGAATTCTGGGAGTTGAAGTCCACGAGTCATAAAAGAGCCAAGGTTGCCTACCCCTGGTGTAGGCCTTACTTTCGGGGAAACACTGCATTTAAGGCAGAAGATGGGAGGGGCAGTGGCTGTTTTGCCTATTCTTTCTTACAGGTTCTTTTATGTGAGATAACAGATTTGTGGATTTGATCTCTCAATCTGATTGTTGAAGTAGAAACAGTCTGAGGGTTTCATTCATCTTGCATTTACTCTGAAGGTAATACTCAACCTACCACTATAACTGAGCCCAAACTTTCCGTTGCTAAACAAGACAACTGTTAAGTGAGTTTTGCTCCATTCCACAACCTTTCTTGCCACAGTTATTAAGTGATTCACTGCGGTTCTTAACTTAGTAACACTGTTGTGAAGTGAATGTAAATGAAAAAACATTTGATTGATTAAAGGTGGCTTTCCGAAGAAGCCTTCGATATATCTGGAGTCACTGCTGCTAATGATTAGGGATGAGGGAGAAAAATGTGGGTTGTTCGCACTGAATGCAAATTTATTTAATGTGAAATGTTCAAGCAATGAACATGTAGCTCTCGTTTGAAATTTGCACTTTTCCAAATTCCAGCGCTGTTTGCCATTTGATGATAGTTCTATTTAGGGAACTCTGTGTAAAAAGGCATATGTTCTTGACAATTATGTGTTGTGTGCAAGGAAAGTGTTGGCAAAATTATAAATATATTAGCATATATTTGGGGAAATGTGCATCTGAATGCATATAAATAGAAAATTCAAGCTTGACACTCCAGATTTGACAAATGTACAGTTATTGAGGAACTGAAGAACTGAACTTGACAGGTTCCCAACAATGAAAAAGGGGGTGAAACCAAAAATCATACATAAATTGCAAATAAGATTGCAAATAAAAAAGTGTATGTTTTGGAAATACAACCCAAAACTCACATAAATCATTAGCATAACTTTTCAGCTCAACAAGTTTGACAAAAGTGACAAATAGCAAACCAAAAATGACGTTCCTCACCATCCAAATGACCCACACGTGAAATGTCCAGACCACATTCACACACACACACACACACACACCCCACTACCACCACCACCATCACCAATAACAACAACATGATTTTACTCCCAGTTAGATCGGGATGGGAAGTAGAGTAACTTTATGACCTGTGGACTTCAATTCCCAGGATTCCTGACCCAGCCATGTTCAGGAAGCCAGGAATTCTGGGAGTTGAAGTCCACAGGTCCCAAAATTGCCATAGTTGCCCATCACTGAGTTAGATGAATATGTTGTTCCTAGCAATTCTCTTTTATGACACAAAACCTCAGATTTTCCTTAGGCCTCTGTGGAAATGTGAATACATTCCTTGTGCCGATTTTCTTGCTGTCAGTCCTCCTTATGTTTTCCACTCTTCAAATGCTTCCCTTCTCCAGGACAGCCTGAGTGTTTTTTATGCATAAACATGGCTCTCCAGCAAGGAACACTATACAAAAGGCAACGGCAGGGAAGAATTTCAAGTATGTCGTGTTTGCTGGCCAGAAAAATTCAAGCTGGACAATTTCCAAGCACCTCTGGAGCAATAAATAGAGGCATTATGAATTCATGTTATTATAATAAGAGGATTGGAGGTGGGGAATTTCTGATCTTACAACTGATGGTCTGTCCTTCTCTTGGCAAAACGTGCTCTTCCTTGGAAGTACAAGCGACTTTGCACGCTCAAAGCCCAACAAGGAAGGGTGAAAAGTTCGCGGAAAGGTGCAAGTAAGAAAAAAAAAATAGAACGCTTAGGATCTTTTTAGGGAAAAACAGTGAAATCTGGGAAACTAAATGGCGCTGTATGAAATTAGACACAGCCTGGAGAAAGTGGACAAGGAGAAAGTTTTCATCCTTTCCCCAAGCACTAGAATCAATGAAAGTGATTAAATATAAGTGTAGAGATTAGACAACCTATGCCCCATTAGAGCATCCGTTCAGAAATATTTCCTTACCTAAACAGAGAAGCAGAATGACCAAGGGGGAGCAAAAAAGCAGTGGCAACAGAAGCAACTTCCTACTTTCTGCCAGCTTCTCCATTGAGTTTCTACATGGGAATCTTGTAGAAAGTATTGGAAAACTAACTCTCATTCACTCCTTTCCTTCCTTCCTTCCTTCCTTCCTTCCTTCCTTCCTTCCTTCCTTCCTTCCTTCCTTCCTTCCTTCCTCCCCTGTCCTCTACTGCCCTCCCCTCCCTTGCCCCCTACTGCCCTCCCTTCTCTTCCCAAGTGGCTGTTGCTGGATAGTGGAAGGAGCGAGGGATTGTGAGACTGGCTGGGAAATTGTCACAGAACATTGAAGATCCTGAGCAGCAGTCAGTAGCACTGAAGCAGCCACAACTTCCCCAAATTTCATTACCTCAGGAGTCATGGTTCCACATTTTGTACATATCTTGTTGTTAGACCATTCAAGGCGCCTTGGTTCAAAAATGGTTGCCCTATGATGCATCATTTGGCCCAGTTAAAGGTCCCAACAAGAGTTTAGTAGTACGTAGACAAAAGGAAGCCTTTCTTCACATAATGCATCCCTAAACTGTGTCATACATTCCCACAGGATCTGGTGATGGCCACTAACTTGGATGCCTTTGAAAGGGTATTGGATGTAAAGTTATGGAGGGCTACCTAACTCGGAGGCCCAATGTTACCGCTAGGTTTAAAGCTGTCTAGATTGACTTAGGACAAGCCTTGCTTTGATCTAGCCGGGCTGTTCTTACCTTCTTAACAGCCTGCATTTTTCTCACAAGAAGAAAATGGGGAAGTAAATCAAAAAACACAACAAGAAACCCACAAGGTGTTAAACATGTGCTGTATTTGAACATCCTTACAAAATAAGTAGAATTACAATGCATGTTTCCCATTTCTAGCCAAGGTTTATAAATATTTACAGGTTTTTCTGTTGGCAAAGTTGTCTTTGACCTTCTGTGATAAGTTTCAAACCAGGAAAGCTTCAGGGAACAGCTCAATACATTTCTAAATGCTTAGAAATAAAAGAACATAGATTTAATGAAATAGAGAGAGAGAGGTATTAGAATTTTTCGTTCTAATACAGTACAGGTAGTCCTTGACTTACAACAGTTTAGTGACCGTGCAAAGTTACAACGGCACTGAAAAAAGTGACTTAGGACCATTTTTCATACGACCATCGCAGCATCCCACAGACAGATGATCAAAATTCAGCCACATGGCAATTGACTCATGTTTATGACAGTCTCAGGATCGTGTGATCATCTTTTTGTGACCTTCTGACAAACAAAGTCAATGGGGAAGCCACAGACTGTGTTACTCGCTTAACAATTGTTACCAACTTAACAACTGGGGGGGATTCACTTAACAACTGTGCCAAGAAAGGTCACAAAATGGGGCAAAACTCACTTAACAAATGCCTCATTTAGCAACATAAATTTTCGGCTCCATTTTGGTCGTAAGTCAAGGGCTGCCTGTAACGAGTTTACATATGCCAGGGGAAAAAAAATGAGTTTCCCAACCATCTCCTGCACCAGGGTTAGGTTATATGTGGAAATTCAGCCTGGAATTTGAACAGTGCAAATTCAGTGCAAGAAAAAAAGACAGATCTGAAATATAAAAACAAACCCCGAGGACTCAGCATGCTGGCTTGTGCTTCGTTTGGGCTTTTTTTTTTTAAAGAACCATCATTTTGCAGTCTGTATAGATCAGGGGTGGCGAACCTATGGCACGGGTGCCAGAGGCAGCACGCAGAGCCCTCTCTGTGGGCACACACGCCGTCGCCCCAGTCCTAGGCCTTCAGCTGGGTTTTATAAAACCTTTTTGCTTTAGGCCTCCGCCGCCGTGTGCAAAAATAAAAAAGGTTCAATCAATAAAATCAATTTCAACTTCTCGAGGAAAAAAAAAGATCTTGCAAAGTTGGAATTGATTGATTGAACTTTTTAGTCCCACCCAGTCTGCCGTTACCACCGTAGCCATGCCCACCCAATTGGCCACGCCCACCCAATGGGCTACACCCAGCCAATGGGCCACGCCCACCCTGCACTCAATGATGCGTAAGTGGGTTTTGGGTTGCAGTTTGGGCACTCAGTCTCTAAAAGGTTCGCCATCACTGGTATAGATTAAATGGCAAAAACTTACATTACTTTTTTTTCTCCCTAGTTTAGCTAGCTAATTCTATGGAAAAGCAAGCCGTTTATCCATCGTTTTCCCACCTGAAACACATCCTCCAGGAATTCTTCTTCTTTCTGAGATGGTACCCATGTTTCCCCAAAAATAAGACCGGGTCTTATATTAATTTTTGCTCCAAAAGATGCATTAGGACTTATTTTCCAGTTGGATTTTATTTTGGGGGAAATATGGTACTAAATGCGTCCATCTGGCTGATGATCTTAACTGGGGCTTATTTTTGGGGTAGGGCTTATATTACAAGCATCCTGAAAAATCACGCTAGGGCTTATTTTCCCATTGGGTCTTATTTTCAGGGAAACATGATACAACCTTAGCTAAGGAGAAAAATTAACCAATGTTGTTGCATACCGACATGCATAAATTAGAGGCTGGTGAATATTTTTCACCTGCAAACTAAGCTTGCTTTTGCTGTTGCTTTTGATTTTTACACGTACATATAGATTACAGATAGTCCTCAACTTACAACTATTCGTTTAGCGACGGATCAGAGTTACAACAGCACTTATGACCGGTCCTCGCCCTTCTGACCACTGCAGCATTCCCCACAGTCACATGATCCAAATTTAGGCACTTTGTCAACTGGCACATATTTACAATGGGGGTTGCAGTGTCTCAAGGTCACGATGGCCATTTGTAACCTTCCCAGCCAGCTACGAACAAAGTCAATATGGGAAGCCGGATTCACTTAATGACGGATTCACTTAAAAACTGCAGTGATTTGCTTAACAACTGTGGCAGAAAAAGACCATAGAATCGGGCGCAACTGCCTTGCTTAGCAACGGAGACTCTGATCCCAGTTGTTGTAAGCTGAGGTCTACTTGTAGGGACCGAATTCGGATTTTTCTTTTCCTGTATTAATTCCCCCTACAGATCTGTGACCTCATTGGAGTCTAGTTTTGCAAGCTCTTTTTGAAAGGGCTGTACGTAGTTTTAAGCTCTGAAAACAACTTTGAGAAAAGGGCTGATCCTTGAAAAGACACCAAGGAAGGAGTGGTGACTTTGTCAATGTCACAAGGGTTTACCAATCAGGGCCTTGCATCAGACTGCCCTAAAAAGGTAGCCTTGTCATTGACACAAGGGCCAATCAATCAACATTGCGCGCTGCCCTTTTCCAACTCGGTGACTTTCAAGCTGTTTTGCAAATTCATTGCAAATTCAACGAAGATTTAAAAAAAAACAACAACCAACAGAACAGGATTTCCTTAAGATTAATTGGTAGCTGGGAGTGGAGGAGAACAATGAGCCACAAAAATATCACGAAAATATGTGTTTCAATACTGTACTGGACTTATTGCCAACATGACTCTTGGAGAAAGCTAATGCACATCCAGATTGCATATTTTAATAGGCCCTTAAAAAAAGAAAGCAGAGAAAGTAATGGCATTCTGCCTTGAAATAGGTATTCGGGGTTCATTCAATTTGGCCAAAGATTTGTATTTTGTTGACCATTTCTTTTAGAAGAATAGCAGCCTAAGTTCCTCTTGTCAAGCAGTTTTGGCTACCAATTTCTACCTCTCGTTGGTTCTTATTGGGAATTCAAGAAAGGAGGAGGAGGAGGAGGAGGAGGAGGAGGAGAGCCACTACTGTGGGAAATCTCCAACCCCAGAGGAAGGGGGAACGGTGAAAAGTGTGTCATGACATCCAAAAGTAAATTAATGCCTTATATACTAATAACTGATGATACATCCAAAAGCGCAGAGCTTGCACTGTGATGTCACGATCCACCATTTGCTATTTTGGCATCACTGGATTTAAGAACAGATGCTTACAACTCTGTCCAGTTATCCTCCTATCAGACCTAGACAATTCTGCACTACATGAACGATGTAAGAGCCAGCCAATCAGCATGCCCGTTGGTGAACGAGGACCCATCCTAAACGAGGGCGCAAAAGGGAGATGCAGAGACTTTGCTTTAGCCCCAACCCTGTTACTTCAGCTATTGCTTATCCTAAGGCAAAAACTAATCAAAGGTCCAGGATTTGTGCCATGGCATGGACACTGTGCTTATTGCCAAACACTAACCAGGTTGAGCTCCTGGTCAGTTCCTGCACCCCGGCATTGCTAAAAACAGAACTGTGCCCACAGAGCAGTTAGGCGTATGCTTTCCACCAACACCACCCCTCCCCTGCCCTTCCCCAGCCAACCGCTAAGCCTTTCTGGGACATAAATCGGGTCTATCCATCTCTACACTGTTGGTAGTTCCCCGTGATCCAGAAGCAAATCTGTGCGTATTTGAGGGGTGTGATACGAACAGCGACGTTGTAATCCTGGGGGGATCCATTGGTGTCCACCCACTGGTGCCCAGAAAATATCCCTATGATTTTACGCTCCCATTTGTGATTCTGTCTCTTCCACATCCTCACGTACACGCCAGAACCGCTGGCCCCCGGCTGGGCGTCACACTGCTGATACAAGAGATCATAGGTTTCATCTTTGACGTCACAGAACCGGTAAACCAAGTTTCCAGGCCGGTCATTGTCATAGCCCGAGAAGTGAATCCTTCCTTTGGGCAGCTGACGTGCCGCTGGGCTCACTCCGATCTTCATGAACTTTCGCTTATGGGGTTTCTTGAGCTCCAGCAGGGCATAGTCGTAATCCATGCCAATGTCGTTAGCATTCCCTTTGATCCATCCTTTAGGAACGTGTGTCCGTTTCACCCGAATCCACTGGAACTTCATTTTCTCGGGCTCAAGGGTGCTACTGTTGTCGGTCCTTCTGATGCCATCTTTCGGCTTGGGTCTCAGGAACCCAACCCGTAGCTTCTTGGCTCCCTTGACGTAACTCTTCCCATCATGGATGCAATGAGCGGCCGTCAGGACATGTTTTTCAGCCACTAACGTTCCGGTGCATCCCGTGGACAACTTCACGGAAGTAGAAAACGGGTAATTCAGCAAGAAGTCCTTGCCGAAAATGCTAAATCTGGTGTCATAGCCGTAGATTTGTCTCTTTGTCCGCGATCGGCTTTGTCCCTCCGCGCTGGCCCTGCTAACAATGTAGATGCCGACCTCGGTTTCTGTGCGGGAGCCGTTGGAGTACAATGTCTCGTAGGACAAATAATCTTTTGCTTCTTCGTACGTTGGGAGTGGGGAGCGTTTGTGGCAAGATGGGCCACACGGGGAGGCCACTTCCAGTTGGGCTTCTGCATCAAAGTGCGGTTTGTCCAAAGAAATGGTTAATTGCGGTAGAACAACGGGCACTTTGTAGGTTGGCCAAGTTGGCTTCCCATGAGGAGGATGCGAGGGTGCGACTCCTTTTACCATCCCTAGGAGTAGGAGAAAACCTGGCAACGCCACCATGGTGAGCAAGGATCTGGAGAAAAAGAAGAAAAGTCTTACAGTTAATGAGGAAAGAATTAATCAACTGCTCTACTTCGATCCTGAAGAAACAAAACTTTGTGTGTGTGTGTGGGGGGATCTGTACTGACTTTCTCCCAGTTCAGTTACAGATAGTCCTTGACTTATGACCACAACTGAGCAATTTGCTTGTCAGAAGGGGATCACATGACCCCGGGACACTGCAACGGTCATAAATATCAGTCAGTTACCAGTCATGTGAATTTTGATCACGTGACCAGGAGGATGCTGCAAGGGTCGCAAGTGTGAAAAACGGTCGTAAGTCGCCTTTTCTGGCACCGTTGTAATTTCAAAGAGTCACTAAATAAATACAGGTTGTCCTTGAGTTGCAATCACAACTGAGCCCAAAATTTATGTTGCTAAGTGAAACATTTGCTAAATGAGTTTGCCCCACGTTATGGCTTTTCTTGCCACAGTTAAGTGGATCATTGCATTTCCTAAGTTAGCAACACGGTTGTTAAGTGAATCTGGCTTCCCCCATTGACTTTGCTTGGTCAGAAATACGAGTCAGCTGACAAGCATTTGAATTTTGACCATGACTTGGTAACGCTGCAAGAGTCATAAGTGTGAAAAACGGTCATAAGTCACTTTTTTCAGTGCTGTTGTAACTTCAAGCGGTCACTAAATGAATGGTTGTAAGTTGAGGACTACCTATATTACTAATCTGGAACTGTCATTTAATGAAGGTAGAGACTTTAAATTCAAGGACTTGAGAAAGAGGCGAACAAACTCATAGTGGACAATCATTTAAATATGAGCCAGCAGGTTCCAAAGAAGCCAACGTAATCAGGCTGCATCAACAGCGGGATAGTAAAAAAATGGATTTACACTGTCTGCTTAACAAGCATGGGCTTCACTTTATGACCACAGAATTCACTTAACAACTGCTGCAAAAAAAAAAGATCCTAAAATCAGGTATGTGAAGACCTGCTTAACAACCACCACAACTTACAACTGAAATTGTGGACTAAATTATGGTCCTAAGTCGAGACTAGCTGTAACATAACAAGTACAGAAGCCTCCTATGCCAGCTGCTACTACAAGAGTCAGAAACAATTCAAAACCATCCTCTGCAAATTTTTCCTACCTTGTGTAGCTTACACTCTGCTCCAGCAGATCAAGGCACAGCACATTCCAACTTTGCCCCCACACAGACAAACACACACTCACTCACATTAATACACCTCCCCAGCCACAAAATATGCTTTAATCAAAGAAAGTTCAAAACTGTAAACATTTTGGACAGAGCAGTGTGTTTCTGCAGATAAATGTAAATGTTTCGTAAAATTCACAGATCGTCTGAAAGTAGTGCTTGGTAGCATAATAATCCAAAAATGTAGCTGTGAGTTGTTTTTCACAGAATTCTTGTTCCTGTTTTTCCACTACCTTCTCTATTGGTGTCATTATTATGATTACTATTACTTTGATATTATGATTATTATTACCTTGTGGTTTTGCATGTACATTGAGAGCTTCTGCACCAGAGACAAATTCCCTGTGTGTCTAATCACACTTAGCCAATAAAGTATTCTATTCTATTCTATTCTATTCTATTCTATTCTATTCTATTCTATTCTATTCTATTCCATTCCATGTTCCCTTTCTATTCTATTCTATTCTATTCTATTCTATTCTATTCTATTCTATTCTATTCTATTCTATTCTATTCCATTCCTGTCCATTCCATTCCATTCCATTCCATGTTCCCTTTCTATTCTATTCTATTCTATTCTATTCTATTCTATTCTGTTCTGTTCTGTTCTGTTCTATTCTATTCTATTCTATTCTATTCTATTCTATTCTATTCCAGTCCATTCCAGTCCATTCCATGTTCCTATTCTATTCTATTCTATTCTATTCTATTCTATTCTATTCTATTCTATTCTATTCTATTCTCATTCCAATCCAGTCCATTCCTAAGAAAATGGATCAGTAAATTATTAATATTCAGAAGTCTGAGATGGATTGTACGATGCTTAAGGCAATGTTTACATTTTTTGGAAGCTCTCCCCCTCCTCTTTAAATTGCTCACAACCCCCTTGAGGAGTCTCGACCCACAATTTGAGAACCTCTACACGCTTGGATTGCTTGTTTTCAAGAGTCTGCAAAAACATCGTGAAACTCAAACCAGCTACCCACATTTCTACTCATCATGGGGGAAGAAAAAAAAAAAATCAAAGCCACATTGTCCAAAGCGTTGTGAATACACAAGAGGAAAGAAAAGTGCTCGGTAGCAAAGAACAAAAAAGCATGAAAAACAGCATGATTGAGAGGGGGGGGGGGAATGAAAATTTAATTTGAAAATTAGCCAGGCAGCTAAAGCACCACAAGCATCAGAATTCCCACTGCAAAGGGACAGGAAATCTCGCCCACTCCTGGTCAGGCTTACTCAAAGAAACCATAATTATTAGATGTACCTTATGCATATTTAAACCCATCTGGGGTTAAATCAACAATAGCGAAGAACGGCTTAGCTTCATTCTTGAAATGCCGCAAATGAACAAAATAGAGAGCCAGACTTGAGAAAGGGTCACTGGCACCGGGAAAAGAAGGGGAAAAAATGCAATAAACTAATTGGAGTAAGGCATATAATAGAACATGGAATGTAGAATAATTTGAAGAGACCTTGGGGAGTCTTCTAGTCCAGGGCTTTTTAACCAGTGGATTTTCCCATGTATTTTACCAGGAAATATTGATAAGGCAGGCTGGAAAAGTCAGTGCCCTCCTAACCATACCCAAGCACTCCGAGTTTGTTGGCAATGTCCATTTTGCTCTACGGGTTCATGGTGACCTAACCCTAACCCTAAGTGGAATTTTCCTAAATGGGATTTTCCCATGTATTTTACCAGGATAAATGGGATACAGGGTACCACCTGTGGTACATTAGCACCTGGCAGGTGGTACGCGACCATCCCAGAAAAGTGGTAGCGGTGGAGGGGAATGAGCTGAACTGGTGGCAGCACCACACAAGCCTGAGCGAGAGATGGCTGGAGCTGCAGGACTGTTAGGGCTCAGCGGAAGCGCCAGGATCAGTGCTTCTTTGGGGCTGTCAGGGCTCAGTGGAAGCGCCAGGATCAGCGCCGGGCTCCAGCTGGAGCTGGGCGCTGATCCTGGTGCTTCTGCTGAGCCCTGAAGAAGCACCAATCAGTTGGAAAGCAGCACTGATCCTGGTGCTTCCACTGAGCCCAGAAGAAGAGCCGATCAGCTGGAATGTTGCAGCATCTCCAGGGTCTTGTGATTTACATTCAGATGCTTGGCAACTGATTCATATTTATGACGGTCACAGTGTCCCAGGGTCATGTGATGTGACCAAAACCTGCTGCAACCACCCAGCAGACGGGGGGAATAAAAACCAAACACCCCCACCCCACCCCCACTGCCAATCTTCAACAGAAATGCTCACAACAATGAAAACCTCAGACAGGAGGAAGAGCGTCGCCGGGCAGGCGGGCGGGCGGGCGGGCGTCTTGCTCAGCTGTGGCTTGGGGGGCACTTTTTTCAGTGCCATTGTAACTTCGAACAGTCACTAAGCGAACTGTTGTAAGTCGAGGACCACCTGTACTTCATCACTTTTTTTTCATTTTTTTTTTTTTGGTCATCAAGTTTTTGACACCTTGCTAGGCGACTGGTGGTACATATTGCCATATACTAAAAGTGGTACAATGGGTGAAAAGATTGAAAAGCCCTGCACTAAATGAGCTATTGTAAGGCGAGGACTGCCTGTAATATTTTAGGCAATGCCGTAGCTTTGATTTTGATGTGATTTTTGGATACTGCTGTAAAATATGTGGCTTGCTGCAGATCTGCAGAATTGGAGGCACTGTTCCAAATGACGGTAACGCCATAATGGAAGCTGTAATGGAAGCTCCGCCCACTTTCTCTGTGCATGACATGCCACATGTACAAAAGAGTGGGATTTGCATAATAAAGCACTGTGTTGCTTTAATCATTGGCCTTCCCTTGACCCTACCTGTGGTTTGCTCCAATATTTCCTGGAGTTATTATAAAAAGTTGTTATGATTATTTCTACCCTAGGCATCTCCTTGATGGAGAATTGCAATTTACAGGATGAATAATGTCAAATGGATGTTGCCCAATTCAGCAAAAGTATCTTTTCATTCTTAGAGCCACCATTATTTTCAGCCAGCTAATGTTGGGTAAGTGCTCAAAACAATGGGAGGTGTTTATTTTCCTTATTTTGAGACGGATGGGGGATTGAGTACATATTCTGATCAGAAGAAAATTAGCACTCTCTAGCTGCTTTTTATGATCATTTCTGATGTTTAGCTGTGAGCGCCAAGGTTTATGAGTAGACAAAACAGGAGCACCCACAGTCCAGGGAAGGAGCTATTAGCATATGTCAAAACCCACGAAGCAGTAATTCTCAACTGTGGGTCAGAAACAACCCGGAGTGAGAAGATCATAAAATCAAAGTCCTGTGTTATGGGGTGTTATTTGGGTGTTACGATACAGCAAGCATTGAGAACCCACTGTGGTGGAATGTAGTCTGGATTCCTAGGAGGGAGGGAGTGCATTCCAGAGCAGCAAGAGACAATGCAGCTTAGATACTTTGTGTGGGAGAAAGAGAGTGAAGATGGTTCCTCCCTAATAGTTCCCAGAGTATGTGTTAAATGGTGTTAAATGGTGCAAGTAGTTTGGCAAGATCTCTATCTATAGGTGAGGAACAGTAAAGGAAAAGTGCGTAGAAGAATTTCAACATGTCTTTTTGATTTTCAGAGCCTGACACCCACACTCTAAAAACAGGACCTCGCTCCAAGTCAGTGACGGCTTAAAGAAAGAATTCGAAAAGATGGGTGGATACAACTGAACTGAGTTTTGTGGAAGGTCTATATCTATCTATCCATCCATCCATCCATCCATCTATCTGTCCACCCATCCAACTTTTATCTATCTGTCTGTCTGTCCGTCCGTCCATCCATTAGCTATCTATCTATCATCTATCTATCTCCTCTCTCCCCTATCTATCTATCTATCTATCTATCTATCTATCTATCTATCTATCTACAGTATCTGTCTGTCTATCTGTTTATATCTATTTATCATCATGATCACCTCTCTCTCTCTCTCTCTCTCTCTCTCTCTCTCTCTCTCTCTCTCTCTCTCTCTCTCTCTCTCTCTCTCTCTCTCTCTCTCTCTCTCTCTCTCTCGTATTCATCTGTCTGTCTACCTATGCATCTACTTATCTACATACCGTATCTATTTATCTCGGTCATTCCATGAATCGCTTTTCAGCAATGACAAGCATGTTGCGCTGCTGTTTTCTTTTTTTAAAGTCATTATTTAGCAGGTCCTTTTCCAAACCCACTCCCTGGATAAAATTCCTGGGAGGGGAAGGGATGTGAAACCCATAATCTCTAGTACAGCTTGCAATAAAGGCAATTTTTTTCCACAGGAAAACAGTAAACGGTAGAAGGGGAAATGGATGAAGAGGGGGACAAAAAAGAGATTCCTAAAGCAAATGGCAGGGTGCAAACCGACCCCAATTCTCTTCCATCTTTGCCAAGTGAGACAAATCTTTTCGGCAGCTAGTTAAGGGTTCAATCAAGGGAGCCAAATTGCCCTTTGTAAAACCTGGAGGGGGCATTTCTAAAAACATAAGCTGTATCGATTACATCTGATCCCTACGAATCATGTTGAAAAGCTGCAGTCGTCTCGCGGATCCCTTTTACCCAACGCTCAACTGCTTTGAGGGTTACGAGAGGAGACATGCTAGGGGGTTAAAAAACCCCAAGCCGTCTGGAAGGGTCTCAAGTGGGCTACCTGCCAGCAAATACAGTAGTCGCACAGCAGATGGACGGGGCTCAACCGCACATACACACACACACACACACACACACAGACACACACAGAGACACACAAATAATAGGATCATGATGTTATTGGGTTAGCAGCTGGCAGGGAAAGTTGAATGACTTAGTCTGGCTTGCCTTCTTTCTTCCCCTTTGAAAAAAGAGTTTGGATATGCGCTGGAAAAGAATTTGAGATAACAGAAGCCAGAAATATTTAAGGACAAAAGCAGCCAACCTTCACATCTTATGAGACAGATGACAGTGATGTCTGCTTGTCACCTGTAGTAGATCTCCTGTCAGATGCTGAGAGAACCAAGCAAGAGAATGATCCCCAGCATCCTCTGAAGGGATATGTGCCCCAAATTTATCTCGGGCTGCCACAAAGAAGAAGCAGTCAAGCTATTCTCCACAGCTCCTGAGGGCAGGACAAGAAGCAACGGATGGAAACCAATCAAGGAGAGAAGCAACCTAGAAGTAAGGAGAAACTTCCCGACAGTGAGAGTAATTAATCAGTGGAACGACTTGCCTGTAAAAATTGTGGGTGCTCCAATACGTAGATTTTTAAGCAGAGATTGGACAGCAATTTGTCTGAAATGGTATAGAGCTTCCTGCCTGAGCAAGGGGTTGGACTAGAAGACCTCCAAGGTCCCTTCCAACTGTTCTATTCTATTCTATTCTATTCTATTCTTATTCCATTTTCTATTCTATTCTATTCTATTCTATTCTTATTCTCTATTCTATTCTATTCTATTCTATTATTATTCCGTATTCTATTCTATTCTATTCTATTCTAGTCTAGTCTAGTCTAGTCTTATTCCATATTCTATTCTAATCTTATTCCATATTCCATATTCCTATTCTATTCTATTCTAGTCTAGTTTACTCTAGTCTAGTCTAGTCTAGTCTATTCTTATTCCATATTCCATATTCCTATTCTATTCTATTCTATTCTATTCTATTCTATTCTATTCTATTCTATTCTATTCTATTCTATTCTATTCTATTCTATTCTTGCTTTCCTTTGCACTCAACTATGGTACACACTTTGTTACCTCATTAAAAGGACAAATTTTATCTCTTGATGTTTGTTTTTCACCGATCATCTAACCTAGAAACAAGAAGAAATTTCCCAACAGTGAGCGCAATTAATCAATGGAATAACTTGCCTCCTGCAGTTATGGGTGCTCCATCCTGGGAGGTTTTCAAAAGTAGATTGGACAATCATTTGACCGGGATAGTATGAGATTCCTACCTTGAGTAGGGGGTTGGACTAGAAGACCTCTGAAGTCTCTTCCAGCCCTATACGTTCTATTGCTTCCGCAGACCTCAATCAGCCAGCAAAAACAAAGAAAATGATATTTGTTTTTGGCCAAACCAAAAAGGCAACAGGGGAGAATGGATTGGAGAACGAATCCGGGTGTGTTCACAGCCACTCCGACAAGAAGTTAAACATTAATTCCTCTGCAAAGGAACAGTTTTATGTAACACCCTGAAAGCATCTAAATGAAAAACAGACCAAGCGAAATTAAACCTGTAAGCTGAGCTCTGCCCTTGAATTCTCAAACCACAAGGATATTTTTTTCTCACCCCCTCCCCAAATGCAGCCATGCCAAAGAAATGTCCACATTTATAACCAAATAGCAAACTGATTCCATCACCAATCTAATGTATATGTTGGAAGCTCGGGCCATATTTTCATATGCAATAAATACTGTTGTGAACTTTGGAAAAGTAGATTTGGGGTGGTAGTAATTATACAGCAAAGTTCTGGAGTGCCCAGTAGGAAAAGAAAAATCACCCGGCACAAATTTGGCACGTCAGAATATCGGGCAAATATCCAACCCTGTTAACAATGGCCCGATTCCCACACCACATTGTCATGATGGTTTAAACCATGAGTTATGTAAACCCCAAATGCCTGGGTCTGCATATTGTTCTAAGCCAAACGACAACCGTGGCATTCAGGGGCGTCAGCAACGAGCTATGATCTCATCAAAATGATGAGATTGCACTGTGGCATCACAACGCAACCCTCCTTTATGTACAGGGAATCCTCGACTTATGACCACAACTGAACCCAAAATTTCTGTTGCTAAGCAAGACGGTTCTTGGGAGTTTTTTCCCCCATTTTGTGACCTTTCTTGCCACAGTTTTTAAGTGAATCACTACACCTGTTAAGTTAGTAACCTGGTTGTTAAGTGAATCTGGCTTCCCCACTGACTTTGCTTGTCAGAAGTTCGCAAAAGGGGATCGCATGACCCCAGCACACCGCAACCGTCATAAATATGAATCAGTTGCCAAGCATCTGAATTTTGATCACGTGACCGTGGGGATGCGGCAACGGTCACAAGTGTGAAAAGCAGTCCTAAGTCAGTTTTTTTTTTATTGCCGTTGTAACTTCGAACAGTCACTGAAACAACCGTTGTAAGTCGAGGACTACTTATAAGTGCCTGCGATGTTTGCAACAAGGCCATCGTTGTGAACAGAGCTGGCAACAAAGCATCACAACTATGTTTCTTTCTTTCCTCCTCCTTTCTGCACTTCTGCAGACCCAAAGGTGGAGCTCACAAAATCCACTAAGGCAAAAGCAAGCATATCATATTTTGGATAAGTGGGATGTATGATCTTAGGTAATTAGTTTATATGTATATAAAGGGAATGATTTATAAGAAGAGGTTAGGAAAGTTTTCTTTGCATTCTGTGTTCTAAGTTACTAAACATGGAAGCTTCTTATTTCTAGGTTGTATCTCTCTTTGACCAAGCTTCCACCCAATTCTTCTTCTGCCTTCTGGTGCCCTAAAGTATAACAGAATAACAGAGTTGAAAGGGATCTTGGAGGTCTTCTAGTCCAACCCCTGTTCAAGTAGGAGACCCTATACCCGTGGTGTCGAACGTATGGCACGCGTGCCACAGGTGGCATGCAGAGCCCTCTCTGTGGGCACGCACACTGTCACCCACCCCAGTCCTAGGCCTTCAGCTGGGTTTTATAAAACCTTTTCACTTTAGACCTCCGCCGCCGTGTGCAAAAAAAAAAAGGTTCAATCAATCAATCAATTTCAACTTCTCGCGGGAAAAAAAAGATCTCGCAAAGTTGGAATTGATTGATTAAACTTTTTAGTCCCACCCAGTCTGCCGTTACCACTGAAGCCACGCCCACCCAATGGGCCATGCCCTCCCAATGGGTCACGCCCACCCAGTGGGCCACACCCACCTAATGGGCCACACCCACCCAATGGGCCGCGCCCACCCAGCACCCAACAATACATAAGTGGGTTTTGGGTTGCAGTTTGGGCACTCGTTCTCTAAAAGGTTCGCCATCACTGCCCTATACCGTTCTGAACAAATGGCGTACAGTCTCTTCTTTAAAAACCTCTAGTGTTGGAGAACCCACAACTTCTGGAGGCAAGCTGTTCCACTGGTTAATTGTTCTCACAGACAGGAAGTTTCTCCTTAGTTCTAGGTTGCTTCTCTCCTTGATTAGTTTTCATCTGTTGTTTCTTGTCCTGCCATCAGGTGATCGGAGAATAAGTTGACTCCCTCTTCTTCGTTTCAACCCTTGAGATAGACTGCTATCATATCGCCCTTTTCTTTTCATTAAACTAGACATACCCAATTCCTAACAACCGTTCTTCATTTGTTTTATCCTCCAGTCCCCTAATCAGCTTTGTTGGTCTTCTCTGCACTCTGTCTAGAGCACGGGGGGGTGTCAAACTGCCGGCCCGCGGGCCAGACGCGTCACATGGAAGCCACGCTCACCCCATTGCCGGCAATGGCAAAACCGGCCCGATACGTTGCGCGACGTCACGTGATGTCACGTGATGTCACGATTTTGATATGCCTAGAGTCTCAACATCTTTTTTTTATAGTAGTGATAGGTCAATCCCCTTTTCTCCAGTACTGGAAGACAGTTATCATGTCTCCCCGATCTTTCTCTTTGATAGACTAGATCAGTGGTTCTGAACCTATGGGTCGCGACCCCATTTGGGGTCGATCGACCATTTCACAGGGGTCGCCAAGCAAGGCGGGTGCCTTACCTCCCTTGGGCTGGGCCAGCTGGTGGTCGGCCTGCTCCGTCTCTGCCGCTTGCCAGCTACGCCTCGGCTGGCGCAGGGGGCGGAACCACGCATGTGTGGCGCTCCCGGGCAGGGAACGTCCTCAACTTACGACCGGTTGGGTAGTCCTCGACTTACAACCGGTTTAGTCCTCGACTTACGACCGGTTTAGTCCTTGACTTACGACCGGTTTAGTCCTTGACTTACGACCGGTTTAGTCCTCGACTTACGACCGGTTTAGTCCTTGACTTATGACCGGTTTAGTCCTTGACTTACGACCGGTTGGGGGTCGCGGCATTAAAAAGGTTGAGAACCACTGGACTAGATATACAGCTAATTCCCTCAAATGTTCATCGTACCATTTAATCTCCAGACTCCTTAACATCCTTGTTGTTTATGAAGCCACAAGAACTTCACTTCAACTGGAAAAGAGAATTTATTTACTCTTGAAGTACCTTTTCTCACATGTGTGTTTTGAAAACTTGAGCAAAACACCAGCTGGCGAGAGAATGATTTCCTGGGCAAGCATTCATGATGCTTCAGCCAAAAGGACTCATTTAATTAATTGCCTAGAGTGCTTGCCAGATTTGAAAAGCGGGGTGTAAATCAAATTAGGAAACAAACAGATAATAACTCAGCTGGGTGGGTCAAACAGGACATGTCTCCTTAAGTGGAAATAATCTCAAAATCAGGGGGAAATATGAAGACCAGTCTGCTTGGAAACCGCATGAACATAATGTCTGTTTGGTTAAAGTCACATTGTGTGCAGAAGGCGAGGCTGGCAGCAATTAGATCAAGTAGGCACTCCTTCCAAGAAATAATAATAAAAAAATACATATCGTCTGTAAATCTTGCCCCTTTTTTTCTTGTGTGTGTTTGTTTTTTTTAGTCTTGGCTTAGTATAATTAAACTAAAATAAGTTCAAAAAATGTTCACATAGAAAACATATGTTTCCGTAGAAAGCCCTTATCTCTAGGAAGGAAAAATATGCTATTGTGCCTCATTAAAAACACATTTAAAACAAGCATTCCCAAATAAGCCAAGAAGTTCTAGATATATGCTGATTTAAGAATCCAAAACCTCAGCCAAGATCAAAGAAACCACATCATTTAAAATGAGCCGTAGGAGCCTGAATTAGACAATTGTTTCAAATTGTCTTGTCTGGAAACTCACTGTTTAGTCATCTGGATCTTACAAGCAGTTCTTGACTTACCGCTATTCATTTAGTGACTGTTCAAAGTTACAATGGCACAGAAAAAAACAGACTTATGCCCTTTTTTCATACTTACGACCGTAGCAGCGTTCCCCAAGGTCACATGATCAAAATTTGGATGCTTGGCAACTGACTCGTATTTATGACGGTTGCAGTGTCCTGGGGTCATTTGATCCCCTTTTGCGACTTTTTGACAAGCAAAGTCAATAGGGAAGCCAGATTCACTTAACAACCATGTTACTAACTTAACAATGATAGTGTTTCACTTAAAAACTATGCCAGGGGTAGGCAACCTTGGCTCTTTTATGACTGGTGGACTTCAACTCCCAGAATTCCTGAGCCAGCATGGCTCAGCTTGGAAACGTCTCACTCTCCCCTCAGCGTGGCTGGCTCAGGAATTCTGGGAGTTGAAGTCCACGAGTCATAAAAGAGCCAAGGTTGCCTACCCCTGAGCTATGCCAAGAAAAGTCACGAAATGGGGCAAAACTCACTTAACAACTGACTTGCTTAGCAACAGAAATTTTGGGGTCAGTTGTGGCTGTCAGTCAAGGACTTGTATAACAGTTGCAATGTTGCGGGGTTGTGCTGGCCTGCCTCACAGGGCTGTTGGAGCACGTCAAACCAAATTCCAGAGATACTACAGAATAGCAAGCAATCCGCTAAAAATGTAAGGGATAAACAGCGCCTTATCTTGTGCCAATGTTTAAAAGCATGGGAGAGTTTCTGGTTCATGATGTAGCAATCGTAAGAAGTATTCCTAATTTTAAGGCAACCCTCTTAGCTTAATTTCCAGCGTTCCCACTAAGTCTTACTATATGAGTCACAAAGCAATGTGCTTTNCAGAATAGCAAGCAATCCGCTAAAAATGTAAGGGATAAACAGCGCCTTATCTTGTGCCAATGTTTAAAAGCATGGGAGAGTTTCTGGTTCATGATGTAGCAATCGTAAGAAGTATTCCTAATTTTAAGGCAACCCTCTTAGCTTAATTTCCAGCGTTCCCACTAAGTCTTACTATATGAGTCACAAAGCAATGTGCTTTCTCACAAGGAGAAGGAAGGAAACCCAGAGCAAAATCCAGACTTTGGCGTGCAAAAAAGTTTCCCGGTTGAATATGTGTGTCCTGCCCCAAACATAGCAAACTCAATAAAAGAACGCTAGAGAGACCCATAGAAGCAGTTTCTTAAATTCCTTAGCACATTCAAGGAATAAGGAAAAAAGGCTCCTCGCTGAGAGCAAATTCATACATATCAAGTTCCTGGAGTTTAGATAAGTGGAAAGGGAAGAATGTTATCCAAGATGAAATGTCTCAGCAGGTTTCTCCACTCTGGTACCGTCTAAACAGCACAGCCTCCAGAATTCCCAGCTATGCTAATGAGGAAGAATAGAATAGAATAGAATAGAATAGAATAGAATAGAATAGAATAGAATAGAATAGAAATACAGAATGGAAATAATAGAATAGAATAGAATAGAATAGAATAGAATAGAATAGAAATACAGAATGGAAATAATAGAATAGAATAGAATAGAATAGAATAGAATAGAATAGAATAGAAATATAGAATGGAAAGAATAGAATAGAATAGAATAGAATAGAATAGAATAGAATAGAATAGAATAGAATAGAATAGAATAGAATAACAGAACAGAACAGAACAGAATAGAATAGAATAGAATAGAATAGAATAGAAATACAGAATGGAAATAATATAGAATAGAATAGAATAGAATAGAATAGAAATACAGAATAGAATAGAATAGAATAGAATAGAATAGAGCTGGAAGGGACCTTGGAGGTCATTTAGTCCAGCCCCCTGCTCGAGCAGGAGAATCTATACCATCTCAGACAAGTGACTGTCTAGCCTTTTCTTAAAAACCTCCAGTGATGGGGCGCCCATGATTTCTGGAGGCAAGCTGTTCCACTGGTTAATTGTCCTTATTGTTAGGAATTTTCTCCTTAATTCCAGGTTGCTTCTCTCTTTGATCAGTTTCCAACCATTGTTTCTTGCCCTGTCCTCTGGTGCTTTGGAGAATAATTTGACCCCCTCTTCTTTGTGGCAGCCCCTCAAATATTGGAAGGCTGCTATCATGTCCCCCCCTAGTCTTTCTTTTCTTTAGACTGGCCAAACCCAAGTGCTTCAGCCGTTCTTCATATGTTTTAGTCTCCAGGCCTTTGATCAATCAGACGGGGGATGCTAAAGGCTGTGTTAGGAGATCAACTGCTTTTATCTTGGGCAGTCACTTTTTTGAACAATGAAAGATCTACAGATAACTTAAGTTCAGTAGACAGGCAGGAAAGAAATGTAGCTTGACTTCAACGTAGAAACATTCGTTTATGCGATTGTTCCAAGTTACAACATCACTGGAAAAAGTGACCTACGATCTTTGTTCACACTATTGCAGCATCCTCCATGATCACACAATCAACTGGCGACTGGCTCAAATTTGTGACGGTCCCAGTGTCCCGGGCTCATCGGATCCTCCTTGGTGAACTTCTGACGAGCAAGAAGTCAGGTTCACTTAGTAACCGTGTTACCGACTTAACAACTGCAGGGATTCACTTGACAACTGTGGCAAGAAAAGTCGTAAAGTGAGGCAAAACTCACTTAACAACTGTCTCGCTTAGCAATGGGCTCGGGGCTCAGTTGTGGCCTTAAGTCGAAGACTACCTGCACTGCAACCAACCAAGAAAGACTCGGTTATAAAGTCTAAAACTGCAATCACAGACTAATAAAAGAGAATATTTGTAGGTCAGAATTGACATGAAGGGTCCTTGGGACACTACAGTATGAGCTTGCTTGTTTTATTGTAGACGTTTTAGTACCCAAACTAGGTAACGTCATCAGTGCTAGTGATGGGGACTGGAGGCTAAAACATGTAAAGAACAGTTGCAAGAATTAGTTAAGTCTAGTCTAATGAAGAGAAGGACGAGGGGTGACACGATAGCAGCCTTCGCTGCCACAAAGAAGAGGGAGTCAAGCTATTCTCCAAAGCACCTGAAGGCAGGACAAGAAGCAATGAATGGAAACTAAACAAAGAGAGAAGCAACCTAGAACTAACTGTTAGAAGAATTAATCCTGACAGTGAGAACAATTAACCAGTGGAACAACCTGCCTCCAGAAGCTGTGAATGCTCCAACATTGGAAGTTTTTAAGAGACTGGACAGCCATTTGTCTGAAATGGTATAGGGTTTCCTGCCTGAGCAGGGGTTGGACTAGAGCAGGCATGTCAAACTCACGACGTCACGTAACGTTGCGCGATGTATCGGGACTTTTTCCCCATTGCCGGCAATGGGGTGGGCACGGCTTTGGCGTGACGCATCCATTTTATTCCATTCCATTCCCTGTTCCATTCCCTGTTCTATTCTATTCTATTCTATTCTATTCTATTCTATTCCCATTCTGTATTTCTACTCTACTCTACTCTACTCTACTCTACTCTACTCTACTCTACTCTACTCTACTCTACTCTACTCTACTCTACTCTACTCTACTCTACTCTACTCCACTCCACTCCATTCCATTCCCTGTTCCATTCCCTGTTCCATTCCCTATTCTATTCTATTCTATTCTATTCTATTCTATTCTATTCTATTCTATTCTATTCCCATTCTGTATTTCTATTCTATTCTATTCTATTCTATTCTATTCTATTCTATTCTATTCTATTCTATTCTATTCTATTCTATTCTATTCGATACACTGATCATCGGTCACTTTGTGGCTAGCACAAGCAAGCTCAGAGAGTTCCAAGGACACCCCCCCTCCTTCCATGCAATCACAGAACTGGAAGACTACATCCAGGATTCAACATTCATTTAGTGCAAAAATCCAAATTAAAGCATCTCTGACCCCAGTGTCTGTCCAACATCTACTTAAATACATCCGGTAAGCTGGAGATCCTAAACTCTTTCACTGGTGTCCAGAACGGTTCCTCACCTACACTCAGAATCTCCTTCCCTAGATTTTTAAGTACTCAGTCCGCGTCTTGCACCCTAGGATGACAGAGAGCAGGTCTTGATCTTTCTACACGGCACCAACCTATGTGAAAAGTCTCTCTTCCTCCTACTATCCTCCTCTTGACTCAGAGGCAATCACAGGTAGTCCTCGACGTACAACAGTTTGTTTAGTGACTGTTCGAAGTTACAACAGCACTGAAAAGAGTGACTTAGGACCGTTTTTCACATTTGCGACTCTTGCAGCATCCCCACGGTCACAGGATGAAAATTTGGACGCCTGGCAACTAACTGACTCATATTTATGACCATTGCTGTGCCCCGGGCGGGGGGAGTGTCACGTGATCACCTTTTGTGACCTTTCAGCAATGGGGAAAGCCAGATTCACTTAACAACCGAGTCACTAACTTGTCAACTGCAGTGATTCACTTAACAATGGCAAGAAAAGTCCTAAAATGGCGCAAAACTCACTTAACCAATGACTCGCTTAGCAACAGAAATGTTGGGCTCAGTTATGGTCATAAGTCGAGGACTACCTGTATAGAGTGTACAGGTCTCTTCAGTTTCTCACTGCAATTTAATCTGTAGCCCCCTGCTTATTTCTTTGCACTTCTCTGCACTGGTTCCAGATTCCCTGGCAATTTCATTATGATGCTGCATCGGGATGTAACCTAGAGGTTCCCCAAACTTTTGGGCATCAGGGACCGGTTACGTCAGGGGTCTTCAAACTCGGCAACTTTAAGACTTGTGGACTTCAACTCCCAGAATTCCTCAGCCAGCCAGGGCTGGCTGGCTGAGGAATTCTGGGAGTTGAAGTCCACAAGTCTTAATGTTGCCGAGTTTGAAGACCCCTGAGTTACGGGGAGAAAGGTTTTTCCACGAACCACAGAGTGTGCGGTTTTGTGTGCTGCCTCTGTCCCGCGGATGGGGCTTTGCTTGTTTGTGAGGACCAGCTGCTGCACCAGGGGTTGGGGACCCCTGATATGACCTTCCAAGTTGTTCTGCCAATTAGAATGAATGTACAAGTAGATCCTCAATTTACGACCATTCTTTTAGCAGCTGTTCAAAGTTACAACGGCGCTGGGAAAAAAGTGAATTATCTCCAGTCCTTAGAGTTATGACCTTTGTAGCTTTCCCCCCCTCGCCCCCCCATTCCAAGATCAAAATTTGGGCACTTGACAGTCGGTATGTATTGACAATGGTTGCCGTGTCCTGGTTCACATAACGACTGTTTACAACCTTCCCAGTCAATGGAGGAAGTTGGATTTGCTTATCGGTCGCATGATTTGTTAACCCCTTAGCAAAAAAAGGAGAGAAAAAAAATCAGCTATGGTCACATGACTCGCTTAATAACTGCATTGCTTAGCAAAAGAAGCTCGGTTCCTAATTGCCGTCGTTAAGTCGAGAACTACCTGTATTACTTCCCATGACTGGGAAATCAAACGTCTATGGATGCAGTGTAAAATTGTATTGATCTTGTTTGCAGCACCATCACATTGCTGACTCACGTTCTGTTCAACGATTCCAGGGATGTCCATAGGGTGTGGTCAAAAAAATTAAGATGGTGACTATCTTGACTTGTTTGACCAGACCCTACACATACCCCTCACACCAACAGCCTTATTGTACAGCTTATCACAAGCCAGTCCTTTTCCTGTACATTTGATTTTGCTTCCCTACACAAGGATCTATCTGTCTGTCTGTGTGTCTGTCTGTCTATTATCTCTCTCATCTATCTATCTATCTATCTATCTATCTATCTATCTATCTATCTATCTATCTATCTATCTATCTATCTATCTATCATCTCTCTCATCTATCTCTCATCTATCTCTCATCTATCTATCTATCTATCTATCTATCTATCTATCTATCTATCTATCTATCATCTCTCATCTATCTTGTCTGTCTGTCTGTCTGTCTATCTATCTATCCATCTGTTTTAAAAAATATTTTAGCTTATAATATAAAATACAAAAAAACAAAAACAAATAGGGAACAAAGGACTTTTTTTAACGTCCGTCCGTCCGTCCGTCCGTCCGTCCGTCCGTCCGTCCATCTATCTATCTATCTATCTATCTATCTATCTATCTATCTATCTATCTATCTATCTATCTATCTATCTATCTATCTATCTATCTATCTCACATATCATCTAACTATCCATTTATACAGCCACCCAGCTCACCAATGTTGGACGGAGCACAACAATGAGATTAAAAAAAAACCTTTGCTGTTCTTCCTATTGATTTTCATCCTGTTAATTTCAGCCCACTAACGTAGTCCAACCTACTGAAAACTTTTGAAATGCCACTTCTGTTTTCTAGAGCCTGAGCTGAGCCAAGTTTGACCCCCCATCTACTTCTTCGGGTCCCCTCTCCACCTTTCACAGCCACCGCCAAGCAGCCTTTCCAATTACCGAAAAGAAAAGCGAATTTCGTTTCGGCAAGAAGACTCCACCGGCAACCTCACCGGTAGCGGCAGAAAGCAAGGACCGCCTTAAATCGGGGTGTGTGTGTGTTGTATTTCGTCCCCGAATGCAACCCTTGAAAATACCTCCTCGTTGGCGACTTCCAGCTGCTTTTTCATGCAAAGAGGAATCTCCCCCTGGGAAGACGCGGGACGCCCGGAGGGGCTTCGGTGCCCCCGCAAAACCCGCCCCGGGGCTGCAATTGTGGTCCAGGCTCCCGGGTGGGGTGGGAGTGGGGGGCTGGAGGGGGCTGGAGAGGCTCTGTTCACCGGGGATGGACTCTGCCTCCCATTATCCCTGACCGCTGGCCGTCTCGCCCGGGAGCCTCGTGGGACGGGGGTCTGCAGGGCATCTTCTGGGGGGGGGGGTCGCCGCCGGTCCCCTCCGCCCAGCCCGCTCCCTCCTTCCCCGCTTACCTCTGCCGCCGTGGCCTCTGGGGGCGCCGAGAGCTTTCCGAGCTTCTGAAAGCCAAGTTGGGGCTCTGGGTTTTAAAGTGATAACAACAATCAGGCAGGTGGGCCCCGCAACCCCATCCCGCGCGGCTGGTCCCCACTGCCGACCCTTCCCCCCAAAAAAAGAGTTTTGAAAAAAATAATAATAAATCGGAGTTTTTCTTCTTCTTTCTCGCCAGCGCAGGGAGAGCCCCCGTCCCCACGCGCGAGAGAGTCCGCGCGGGTGGCCCCTGCAGCTTTTTTTTTGCCCCGCGGGTGGGTCTCCCTTTCTTGGGTGGGAGGGAGGGAGGGAGGGGAGCCCCCGGAGGAGGAGGAGGAGGAGGAGGCAAGAGGGGAGGCGAGGCGAAGGGGTCCGCAGAGGTGCAAGCTGGGAGCCCCACCGCGCTCCTTCTGCCAGCTCCGGGCTGAGCCCCGCTTGCCAAGGCGCGGAGGAGACGGAGGAGGAGGAGGCGGCGGCGGAGGAAAAGTTCGGGACGACTCGGCAGCCGGCAGTGTGGCGCAGGCGCCTTGTGACCCAACCCAGCCTTTTTGTCAAGATTTTTCCCCGGCTGGGCAAATGCCCCTCCCCTGCCTCCATAATAACCCCCCCCTCCGCATTCTCTCTCCCCCCCCCCCATCTTGGTGCACCGCCCGTCGCTCCCTGCGCATCCAGCGGCTGATTCGGAGTCGCCGCTTTTCTCTGGTCCCCAAAACTCATCCAGGCGCGTCTGGGTGGAAGCGTGAAAGAAATGTATGAAAAGCCTCTCGCCCCTC
>NW_015391130.1:34633-37133 GCF_001527695.2 Protobothrops mucrosquamatus
TTATTATTATTATTATTATTATTATTATTATTATTATTATTATTATTATTATTATTATTATTATTATTATTATTATTATTGATCATCGCACAGTCAGCCAGATGTTCAGACTGGATTTGGCATTTTGTCTACCTATCGAGTCCTTTCCCAGGACCTGGGATAGGCAGATGTGGATGTTTGATGGTATTACAGATATCGTTGCAGGATGGAAGCAGTTCCTAGTAAGGCTGCCTTTTGCAATTGACTAATAGCAAATTTGTCAATGCCAATGGTGTTCAAGTGGTGCTCCAGTTGTTTTGGGATTGCACCTAAGGCACCTATTACTATTGGTACTACCTTTGCTTGCTTTTGCCAGAGTCTTTCTATTTCTATTTGTATGTCTTTGTATTTTGTTATCTTCTCCAGTTCTTTCTCGTCTATTCTGCCGTCTCCAGGCACTGCCACATCCACTGTCCAGACTTTTTTTTGTCTTTCTTATTGACAATTGTTAAGTCCGGGGTGTTATGTTGCAGGTGCTTGTCTGTTTGAATTCTGAAGTCCCAGAGCAGTTTAATTTTATCATTTTCTATGACTTTCTCTATTTTATGATCCCACCAGTTTTTATTATTATTATTATTATTATTATTATTATTATTATTATTATTATTATTATTATTATTATTATTATTATTATTATTATTATTATTATTATTATTATTATTACCCCTCTAGGATCTCTAAGGAGGGGAGAAAAGTTTGTTATCGGAAATCCAGGGATGGGGCAGCATCTGTGGTCATTGCTTGTTGCTGCTGCAGCGAAGTCTGGACAAGTTGGTTCTAGATATCTATATTGATAGTGGACGCCTCCTTTGAAGACCCCATACAGTTTACCCAGAAGAGTTAAGCTTGACCTATTCACATGACTCCCCCCCCCCCCCCAGAGCAGCTTAACGGGTCCCAGGCAAAGCTGTTCTGAGCCAGGCTTCAATTTCTAGACTGGAGAAGCTGTTCCTCGTTTGGAAAACGCAAAAGCAGGACATGAATGGGTGGGCTGAGGCCAATTTATCGCTGAAGGAAGAGCCAACATAAACTAAATCAGGTTAGGCAGGTTAGTGGGTAATGCCTCCTCTGCTCCCAAGATCAAGCTCTTTCTGGCATAAAAGAAATGAAACAAGGAGTCCTGTAGTTCTAGAAAAACTCCTCACAAGCCTTGGAGTCTGGTTATGGAAGGTCATAACCCGAGGACTGCCTACTGGCAATTTTCGGGTAAATCAAAAGTAATATGACGTCACTAAGTGTGGGTTTATCAGTGCATATTATCTACCTTTATTTATTCTTGAAGTTGTGAAAAATACAGCATTCATACCTGCATTTCTTTGCTGTTACTGTTAAGTTCAGGATTAGGATAGGATAGAGAATACAAACTAGACTAGAATATAGATAGGATAGAGTAGGATAGGATAGGACAGGATAGACTGGAATATGGAATATAGAATCTAGACTAAACTACAATAGAATAGAATAGACTATATAGACCAGGGGTGGTGAACCTATGGCACGCGTGCCAGAGGCGGCACTCAGAGCCCTTTCTGTGGGCACCCATGCCGTGCCCCGGAGATGGCGAGGGACTAGCCCCCGCCACCCTGGCCCCACCCACCCAGTCTGCCATGACCACCACAGCCACGCCCACCCGGCACCCGGTGATAAATAAATTGGTTTTGGGTTGCAGTTTGGGCACTGGGTCTCTAAAAGGTTCGCCATCACTGATATAGACTATAGACTAGGCTAGACTATGGAATATGAAATATAGAGACTAGACTAGACTAGACTAGGCTTGACTTGACAGGATAGAACAGAACAGAACAGAACAGAATAGCATTTAGATTTATTTACTGCGGAATGTAATTTATTCCAGCTTTGGCTACACTATAGATTTAACCGTTTGTAGCGTGGTTTCCAAGGATCTAGGTGCAACCTGGAACCCAAGTTAAGATTTCCGATGGATGTTTTCACAAGGGAGTTTGAAAGCCAAACCCAGTCAAAGGATTGGCACAAGTTCCTGCCTTTGCCACCTGGAACAGAATGCGGCAATGACGAAGGTTTTAAAAATTCCATGGTTAGCTAACGTCTATTGTGGCAGACGAACATGCTGAGGTTTGCCATGTTCCGGGGGGTACCAGCTGCAGCACGATGAATCATTGAGATAGCAGGGAAACCAAATTTGCCAAATGCAGGTACAGCATCGGGCTCAGCCCAGCAAAATTTCAAAATGAGTCCATAAGTAAAGATATCGTGAATGCTCCAACCCTGGAGGTTTTTAAGAAGAGACTGGACAACCATTTTTTCTGAAATGCTATAGGGTCTCCTACCTGAGCCAGGGGCTGGACTAGAAGACCTCCAAGGTCCCTTCCAACTCTGTTGTTCCATGTTCTATGTCTTCTATGATGAAATGTAAAATTGAGCATGAAAAAAAGAAACAAAAATATCTTAGCATTTATATTATAGTGGAGGAAGATGTGAT
>NW_015391130.1:40151-43360 GCF_001527695.2 Protobothrops mucrosquamatus
CCAATACATCTGGGTTCAGGGAAGGCTTCTTAAGGAGGGGCCTCACCACCGCCTCTTTAAGGGCCGTGGGAAAGGCACCTTCCCCCAAAGAAGCGTTTATAATTCCCTGAAGCCAGGCTCGTGTACCCTCCCGAGCCGCCAGTACCAGCCAGGAGGGACACGGATCCAGCAAACATGTGGTTGCATTCAGTCTCCCCAGTGCTGTTGTAACTTAGACGAACGGCTGTGAATCTATAACACCTTAAACAAATGGCTGTAAATGGAGGACTGCCTGCCTAGGAACTGAATACTGAGAGATATTTCTCAATCTCACTGGCCTCTGAATACCAGGAGCAGTATCTGCCGAGCAAGCAACCTCTAGGCCAGGGGTAGGCAACCGTGGCTCTTTTATGACTCGTGGACTTCAACTCCCAGAATTCCTGAGCCAGCCATGCTGAGGGGAGAGGGAGAGGTTTCCAAGCTGAGCCATGCTGGCTAAGGAATTCTGGGAGTTGAAGTCCACGAGTCATAAAAGAGCCAAGGTTGCCTACCCCTGCTCTAGGCATTATAGATTTCAGGGGCTCGCAAATACCAAGTAGCAAGAACTACATTGAAAGGGAATTATGGATTTCCATAACATCAGAATGGAGAAATGTATTGAAAGATTCTATTGCAGACTCCAGAGTTGATAAACAAGCCTGATTTTGATTTTCAGAGCATATTCTGAGACTAGGAAATTTAAGCATCTGGAGAAAAGTCTATCGATCTGATTGCTAGGAGTCAAAAATGACTTGACAGCACATCGCTGAGAGCCAGTTTAGACTCGTGGCTAAGGCATCAGGCTAGAAATCAGGAGACTGTGAGTTCAAATCCCGCTTTAGCCAGGAAAGCCAGCTGAGTAACTTTGGACCAGCTTAGGCACCGGAGACAAATTCCTTGTGTGTCCAACCACACTTGACCACTAAAGAATTCTATCTTATATCCTTCTCTATCTGGCTAACCCACCTCACAGGGTTATTGTTGTGGGGAAAATAGGAGGAAGAAAGAGGTCTGCTCACTGCCCTGAGTTATTTGTAAAAATAATAAAGGCGGGATACTAACAAACAAAATCAATCCATCAATCATTACAACAAGAGGATTTCTGTACATGGCCCCCTAAACTTTATTGTAGATATCCTCAGAGCTTACTCTGACCATGTGTTCAGTATATTTTCCTACTATTTGAAGCTGGAAACACACAAAAACTGAAAAAATGAGCCCCAAACTAGACGTAAAGTATTTTTGTTAAATACTTTAAACACACACTCCACACAACTCTAACAAATGCAAAACATGGGCTTGCCCACATTGCTACATCCACTGCAGCCTTTGACTGCCTAAAAAAGCTGGCCAACAAAAAAAGCTGCCCAACTTCTAATAGATGCCATCCATGTTTGCATAATTTAGTTACTTAATCATTCATTAACACTGAATTGGTCCCACTTACTCATTTAAGTATGTGTATCTGCAGATCCCTAGATTCATTAAAGCGGAATTTGTTTGAACAGAATAATCATTAAAAGCTACCGTCCCATCAAATGGAGTTAAAATGCGATGCACACATATTTTACACATGTCCACATTAAACTGAAAAGTTGACTCAATAAATTGCATATTTCTGCAAGGATTTACCAGGGATCCATCCACATAAGATCTACTTTTAAACATTGTTTTTAAAACAGGTTATTTCAGATTTTGAAGAAGAGTGGGGCAGGTTTTCCGCCCAGTGAACGTGCTCAGTTTCTAAAATAGCTTCTGAAGAATTAGGAAAACGTAAGAATTTCAGATGTTTCCAAAACATTTTATTCAGGAGGGCGAATTTTGTATTGGTTAGTAACCGTTAACTTCAAATCAGTTTATACAATTGTCTCTCTGAAACAATACAGCAATCTCTTTTTGAAAATTCGTGAAACTGGATATTCTGATTTGTATCAGTTAAATTAAAAAAAAAACCACAGGGGTAAATCTCTCCCATTAACATAGACAAACAGAGAGCATAGGTCTTTTATAGGCTTTAGCCTAATCTTAAAACCCTTGAGCAAACGATGAGATCCAATCCCTCAAAAGAACACACTCTCTTCCTCTATAGAAACCATTGGAGAAAGGACAGAAAAAGAAAGGAAACTAAGAGAAACATGATCGTGGGGATGCTGAAATGGCTTCCAGGGTGAAAACTGGTTGCAAATAATTTGTTTTAGTGCTGTTGTAACTTCGGAAGGTCCCTAAATAAATAATTGTAAAGCAAAAAAGGATCATGCTGAAAAAAAAAAGAACCAGACATGTAGTATGGAATTGTTGAAGGAAAAGTCCATCATGGTTCAGTCATAGCCGGGGATAAACAACATGGCGACTGCTTTAGCAAGAAGGTTGCAGTTTATTGAAGAGGAGAGCCAGACAGAAAGATGGCTCTGGAAGAAAAGAGAGAGAGCACATGTAGGGAGTGGGTTTTTATACCCTCTGGAGCCTTTTGTTTGGAGTTGTTTCCTGTTCCTGTTTTGAGGCTTTGTATTTCCTGTGTCATGTATTCTGACCTGAGTCTGAGTGTGCCCTTTGGCATCTGTGAGTTAATCCTATTATGTCCTGTCTTAGACTTTGGGTGGGCTATGTAGATTTTAGGTGTCTTTCTCTTCTTAATCTTCTAGCTGGGGCCTCCAACCTTCCTGGATTATTTACATCTGCATTTCTACAGAGTTGATTTCTGCTTGGGGGAGGGAGACTTGGGGCTATTAAGAAAACTGGGCATGCTTTTCTGCCTCTTTAAGATCCTTTGAGGAAATATATTTTTCTGCCCTTTTAATATTTTCTTCTCTGGGGGGCTGACTTCCCACAGAACAATATAGTAAGGTTTGGGGGTCTAGGACCTTTAGTCACCGGCCCTTGGCCATGCCTCCTTTGCCTCCAGCCTCCCATCTCAGCCCATTTACAGCCAGCTTTCCTTCCCCACTGACCCTCCCCCGGCCATTCTCCCTGGCCAATGAGCCCCTGGCCCTCTGCCCTGCACCCTTCGGCCCAGCCCATTCGCCGAGGCACCCTTTGCCCCGGGCCTTTGGCTGCACGGGACAAATAGCCGGCAGCCAATCGGGTGGCAGGCAGAAGCCATGATGCTGTGGGGACAGTGTGCAATGGGAGATGGCAGGGTATGTGGGCCAACAGAAGGGTGTAAATGGACTGAGACAGGAAGCGGGAGGTGA
>NW_015391131.1:0-4288 GCF_001527695.2 Protobothrops mucrosquamatus
TATGCTGTATATAGTATGTTTAAATGTGTGTTATGTATGTGTACACTTTGAGAGCAAGCAACTAAATTTCATTTTTAATGTGTGCCATTGTGCCCACAGTAAAAAATGACAATAAAGGTTATCTATCTATCTATCTATCTATCTATCTATCTATCTATCTATCTATCTATCTATCTATCTATCTATCTATCTATCTATCATCTATCTATCTATCTATCTATCTATCTATCTATCTATCTATCTATCTATCTATCTATCTATCTACCTTTGTTTAAGGAATTGTTTTTTGCTTGTTTGTTTCTCTGGTGTTAATCCCTGCTTATCTGGCTGTTGCTGCTGGAGAGGACAGTTCCATGCTTGCTTCTTAGCTTTTTCTTGACTGTTTTGAATGATGTGTAAATGCAGCTTATCTCTGTGTGCCTATTGATGGCTGATATGTCTGAATGCCAAGCTTCCATGAATTCATCTATAGAGATTCTCAGTCATCCAGGTCATGGTTGTCCCAAAGGTGTTTTTTCAAGAGGCAACTGGACTTTCTTGTTTTTCTTTGAAGACGTTTCGCTTCTCATCCAAGAAGCTTCTTCAGCTCTGACTGGATCCTTCCATTCCCCACCATCCAGTCAGAGCTGAAGAAGCTTCTTGGATGAGAAGCGAAATGTCTTCAAAGAAAAACAAGAAAGTCCAGTTGCCTCCTGAAAAAGCATCTTTGGGACTTCCATGAATTCCCTAATGTTTTTGAATTTAGCTTAGTCCAGGATTCCCTCTTGTGGGGAAACTACTGTATATAAACAAGGAATATACTCTACACCAGGGGTCCCCAACCTCTGGTCCATGGACGGGTACCGGGCCGCGGCATGCTAGCAATCGGTCCGCACAAACGAGCAAAGCCCCATCCGTGGGATGCAGGTAGCACACAGAACCACGCATCCTCTGGTCCATGGAAAAACCTCTCTCCACAGAACCAGACGCCGGTGCCCAGAAGGTTGGAGACCTCTGCTCTACACCCCCTGGCACTGATGATGTTATCTGGTTGGGTAATGAAACGTCTGCAAGAAAACAACCAAGCTCAGAGAACACCAAGGACTGCACAGAATGGATAAAAGAAGTGGGTGCATTTAGCCTAAAGAACAGACAGCTGGGGGTGGGGAGAGACATCATAGAAGCCTTCCAATCCTTGAAATAATAATAATAATAATAATAATAATAATAATAATAATAATAATAATAATAATAATAATAATAATAATAATAATAATAAAGTTGGAAGGGACCTTGGAAGTCATCTAGTCCAACCCCGTCCCAGGGAAGAGGGTGCGGATTTATTCTCCATAGTGCCCAGTTAGACAACAAAAACCATCAGGTGGAAGATTTATAGAAGCAGATTCAAACATTTCCAGACCACAAAACAAAAGAATCAGAGGAGCAGCTGTGGGAGGTGCAACACTACAGGTAGTCCTGGACTTACAACAGTTCGTTTAGTGACCATTGGAAGTTACAACAGCGCTGAAGAAAGTGACTTACAACACTTGCAGCATCCCCAGGGTCACGTGATCAAAATTCGAACACTTGGCAACTGGCTCATCTTTACGACGGTTGCAGCGTCCCAGGGGTCATGTGATCCCCTTTTGCGATCTTCTGACAAGCAGAGTCAATGGGAGAAGCCAGATTCACTTAACGACCGTGTTACTAACTTAACAACTGGAGTGATTCACTTAACTACTGTGGCAAGAAAGGCCGTAAAATGGGGGGGGCAAATGTCTGAGTTAGTGACAGAAATTTGGGGCTCAACTGTGGTCATAAGTCGAGGACTACCTGTACAGGTTTTTCAAGGAAAGACCGGACCACAAGTCATTCAAGATTCCTGTCCAAGGTTGGGGTTGGACTGGATGACCTCTAAGGTCCCTCCCAAGCCCATGATTCTATGAAACAGGGCCTCACTGTGCCAAAGTTTGGTTGTATAATCTCCCTGTTTTTTCAAACTCGGAAATAAGAAACAGAGGCTTACTTTCTGCAGGGTTATTGTTATTTGTTTGACTTTAAAACCCACACCCACGCCATAAAAACAGAGCAAGATTTCAGACAATGTATGATTGCCCTGCCTTTTACAGTTCTCAGATGCCAAAAAGTAATAATAATAAATAACAGGTTTGATTCCCTTGGCCACAAAAGGTTTCAGGAAATGGAAGCAGTTTCTCTTTGCAAGTCATTCTGGTTTATTTGCCCATTAAATTAATGAACAGAGAAAGCCTATTCACAGTCCCAAGACAGCCGTTTTGAAATTGTCAGCCTACAATCCTAGCCCACACAACCTTAACCCGAGCCTAATCAAAAGAAAAAAACATCACTCTGTTCTATGTGCATTTATCTCTCAGTGTTTAAAGCAGGGATGGGGAGCTATGGCCCCTTTATGATCTGTGGACTTCAACTCCCAGAATTCCTGAGCCAGCCAATGCCAATCAAGGAACTTTCCTGTCCTCTAAGATGGAGGTAGGGAACAATGGCCCGTTTATGACTTGTGGACTTCAATTCCCAGAATTCCTGAGCCAGCCATGCCAATCAAGGAACTTTCCTGTCCTCTAAGATGGAGGTAGGGAACAATGGCCCGTTTATGANTATGCTGTATATAGTATGTTTAAATGTGTGTTATGTATGTGTACACTTTGAGAGCAAGCAACTAAATTTCATTTTTAATGTGTGCCATTGTGCCCACAGTAAAAAATGACAATAAAGGTTATCTATCTATCTATCTATCTATCTATCTATCTATCTATCTATCTATCTATCTATCTATCTATCTATCTATCTATCTATCTATCTATCTATCTACCTTTGTTTAAGGAATTGTTTTTTGCTTGTTTGTTTCTCTGGTGTTAATCCCTGCTTATCTGGCTGTTGCTGCTGGAGAGGACAGTTCCATGCTTGCTTCTTAGCTTTTTCTTGACTGTTTTGAATGATGTGTAAATGCAGCTTATCTCTGTGTGCCTATTGATGGCTGATATGTCTGAATGCCAAGCTTCCATGAATTCATCTATAGAGATTCTCAGTCATCCAGGTCATGGTTGTCCCAAAGGTGTTTTTTCAAGAGGCAACTGGACTTTCTTGTTTTTCTTTGAAGACGTTTCGCTTCTCATCCAAGAAGCTTCTTCAGCTCTGACTGGATAGTTCCATTCCCCACCATCCAGTCAGAGCTGAAGAAGCTTCCTGGATGAGAAGCGAAACATCTTCAAAGAAAAACAAGAAAGTCCAGTTGCCTCCTGAAAAAAGCATCTTTGGGACTTCCATGAATTCCCTAATGTTTTTGGATTTTGCTTAGTCCAGGATTCCCTCTTGTGGGGAAACTACTGTATATAAACAAGGAATATACTCTACACCAGGGGTCCCCAACCTCTGGTCCATGGACGGGTACCGGGCCGCGGCATGCCAGCAACCGGTCCGCACAAACAAGCAAAGCCCCATCCGTGGGATGCAAGTAGCACACAGAACCACGCATCCTCCGGTCCATGGAAAAACCTCTCTCCACAGAACCAGACGCCGGTGCCCAGAAGGTTGGAGACCTCTGCTCTACACCCCCTGGCACTGATGATGTTATCTGGTTGGGTAATGAAACGTCTGCAAGAAAACAACCAAGCTCAGAGAACACCAAGGACTGCACAGAATGGATAAAAGAAGTGGGTGCATTTAGCCTAAAGAACAGACAGCTGGGGGTGGGGAGAGACATCATAGAAGCCTTCCAATCCTTGAAATAATAATAATAATAATAATAATAATAATAATAATAATAATAATAATAATAATAATAATAATAATAATAATAATAATAATAAAGTTGGAAGGGACCTTGGAAGTCATCTAGTCCAACCCCCTGTCCCAGGGAAGAGGGTGCGGATTTATTCTCCATAGTGCCCAGTTAGACAACAAAAACCATCAGGTGGAAGATTTATAGAAGCAGATTCAAACATTTCCAGACCACAAAACAAAAGAATCAGAGGAGCAGCTGTGGGAGGTGCAACACTACAGGTAGTCCTGGACTTACAACAGTTCGTTTAGTGACCATTGGAAGTTACAACAGCGCTGAAGAAAGTGACTTACAACCAGGGCTTTTTTTCTCAGAGAAAAGGTGGTGGAACTCACCTCCCTCCCCTGGCCACGCCCCCACCCAAACCTGGCCACGCCCTCATCAAACCCTAGGACCGCCCCTTTAGAGAACAGGAATGCAAGTAAAATTTGGGAGGGGCTATAACCTTAGCCTATTTCCCGCGCTTGGTGGGAAACCCCGCCCTCCTCTGCT
>NW_015391131.1:6049-9436 GCF_001527695.2 Protobothrops mucrosquamatus
TGTGGACTTCAACTCCCAGAATTCCTGAGCCAGCCAATGCCAATCAAGGAACTTTCCTGTCCTCTAAGATGGAGGTAGGGAACAATGGCCCGTTTATGACTTGTGGACTTCAATTCCCAGAATTCCTGAGCCAGCCATGCCAATCAAGGAACTTTCCTGTCCTCTAAGATGGAGGTAGGGAACAATGGCCCGTTTATGACTTGTGGACTTCAATTCCCAGAATTCCTGAGCCAGCCAATGCCAATCAAGGAACTTTCCTGTCCTCTAAGATGGAGGTAGGGAACTATGGCCTCTTTATGACTTGTGGACTTCAATTCCCAGAATTCCTGAGCCAGCCAATGCCAATCAAGGAACTTTCCTGTCCTCTAAGATGGAGGTAGGGAACTATGGCCTCTTTATGACTTGTGGACTTCAATTCCCAGAATTCCTGAGCATGGTTGGGCTCAGGAATTCTGGGAGTTGAAGTCCACAGGTCATACAGGGGGCATAGTTCCTCACCCTTAGTCTATATAGCAAGGGTCTTCAAACTTGGCCCTTTTATGACTGGTGGACTTCAACTCCCAGAATTCCTCAGCCAGGCAGGAATTCTGGGAGTTGAAGTCCACCAGTCATAAAAGGGCCAAGTTTGAAGACCCCTGGTTTATAGAATTGTAATTAATTTTAACAGTTTGAATTGTTCATTCTTTTTTTAAAAAAAATAATCCTTAGGAGTTAAGGTTTGTTGGAGAAGTTGGGATGCTCTATATATCTGTATACAAAATGTGAAGGACTGAAAAGTTGTTTTTTTTTTTTTTTTTTAAAAAAGAATTGGGGCCACATTAAACATCTGTACGCTCAATTAAGACATAATTAAAACAGTGATTTTCGGTCCTCTGATGCTTTTCTGGATAATTGCATGATTACAGCATAGGTCATATATATATTTATACGCGTGCTAAAAATTCTCTTAAGCTATTTAGCTGAAAGAGGGAGGGGAATGGCCAAAAGAGGGAAAATAAAACTTTAAAGAAGCAAAGGCTAAATATTTTTTTTTAAAAAATTGTCAAGAAAAAAAAATTGTTCTGGCGTCACAGTGCCCCCTAGTGGCCTGTCTGGGCATTTCTCCCAGCTCTCCTTCCCAATCTACAACTCTTAAATTGAGATTTGGGCAGGACAATATGGGACTATCTAAATCTAAGAGGCTGATAAATTGCTGGGGTCTTCGTAGTACTATGAGTTAACATGGTATTTGTTAAATTACTTTCATATAATAGAGGTTTGGGGAGGGGCATGAGCAATTGGGCTCTTTGTGAAGGGTTGATGACTTTGGGGATGTATAGCTGGTTCTCGACTTAGGACCCAAAATTAGAAGCGAAATTTGCTCCATTTTACGACCTTTCTTGCAAGAGTCATTAAGTGAATCCCTGCAGCTATTAAGTTGTTAAGTGAATCTGGCTTCCCCCGTGGGCTTTGCTTGTCAGAAGGTCGCAAAAGGGGATCACATGACCTCGGCACGCGGCAACCGTCATAAATATGAGTCAGTTGCCAAGCGTCCGGATTTGGATCACGTGACCGTGAGGGATGCTGCAACGGTTGTCAGTGTGAAAAACGGCCGTGAGTCGTTTTTTTCCAGTGCCTTTGTAACTTCGAACGGTCGCTAAACGAACGGTTGTAAGTCGAGGACTGCCTGTAATGGTATGAGCGAATCACCTTGGGAAACGGAGGGAGGGGGGAAGAGCCACAGACTAGAGAAGAGATAAGAGGCAGCTGAGCCCTCAGAAGGAAAATGAACCGTGAGAATCCTCTCAGAAGGAACCCTCCCTAGTTTCCAGAAGTGGGTGGGGCTAAGATCTGGAGCTGGGGAATCACGGTTACAAAGGGATAAATCAAGATTAAACCTCTATGGGGCTTTAGGCTCTCAATTTGCCCCTTAACTGACCCCTTAGAACAGGGGTCTTCAAACTTGGCCACTTTAAGACTTGTGGACTTCAACTCCCAGAATTCCTCAGCCAGGCACACTGGCTGAGGAATTCTGGGAGTTGAAGTCCACAAGTCATAAAAGGGCCAAGTTTGAAGACCCCTGGTCCTCTCAGAAGGGACCCTCCCTAGTTTCCAGAAGTGGGTGGGGCTAAGATCTGGAGCTGGGGAATCACGGTTACAAAGGGATAAATCAAGATTAAACCTCTATGGGGCTTTAGGCTCTCAATTCGCCCCTTAACTGACCCCTTAGAACAGGGGTCTTCAAACGTGGCCACTTTAAGACTGGTGGACTTCAACTCCCAGAATTCCTCAGCCAGCCCTGGGCTGGCTGAGGAATTCTGGGAGTTGAAGTCCACCAGTCTTAAAGTGGCCACGTTTGAAGACCCCTGCCTTAGAATGAAAACCTTGAGCCAAGGCGTGACTCCATCTTCTCCGGGAACACGGAAGGATACTGCAGCGGAATGAGCGAATGACTTTGGGAGACAGGAGAAAGAGCTGCAGACTAGGCAGTGGGCGGATAAGAGGCAGCTGAGCCTGCGGGAGGAATGGAGCGTGGGAAATCTCCCAGAAGGGACCCTCCCTAGTTCCTCGGACTGTAAAGGCGAGGGAGGAGAGTTGTACTTCCCAGCTTGCAAGATTCTGTTAATGTAACTTTGGGGTCCTTGGTGCTCTCCGAGCTTGGCTGTTACCTTGCAGACGTTTCATTACCCAGCCAGGTAACACCATCAGTCCTACTGCCGCTGATGTGCTAGCCCTGGTGATAACAGGCAGCTTAGCCTCCAGAAGGAATGAGGCCTTGGCAAACATCTCAGAAGGGACCCTCCTGAGTTTCTTGGACTGTAATGGGGGTGGGGGGGGGAGGAGAGATATGTAATAATAATAATAATAATAATAATAATAATAATAATAATAAAGTTGGAAGGGACCTTGGAGGTCATCTAGTCCAGTGATGGGGAACCTTTTAGAGACTGAGTGCCCAAACTGCAACCCAAAACCCACTTATGCATCGTCGGGTGCCAGGTGGGTGTGGCCCATTGGCTGCGTGTGGCCCATTGGCTGCGTGTGGCCAATTGGGGGGGGGGGTGGCCCATTGGGTGGGCGTGGCTGCCGTGGTAACGGCAGACTGGGTGGGACTCAAAAGTTCAATCAATCAATTCCAACTTTGCAAAATCTTTTTTTTTCCCACCAGAAGTTGAAATTGACTGATTGAACTTTTTTTTTTTTTTTTGCACACGGCAGCAGTGGCCTAAAGCGAAAAGGTTTTATAAAACCCAGCTGAAGGCCTAGGACTGGGGCAATGGTGCGCGTGCCCACAGAGAGGGCTCTGAGTGCCACCTCTGGCACCCATTCCATAAGTTCGCCACCACTGATCTAGTCCAACCCCCTGCTCAGGCAGGAAACCCTATACCCGTGGTGGCGAACCTATGG
>NW_015391131.1:10576-12186 GCF_001527695.2 Protobothrops mucrosquamatus
GCACTCGGTCTCTAAAAGGTTCGCCATCACTGCCCTATACCATTTCGGACAAAATTCTGTTAATGCATCCGTACGTTAAAATTAGAATTAGTGCTTCTGGGTGTGCTTCTGGTCCGGACTACCTCGCAAGGCTGGTTCAAAGGAACTTCGGGGCCTCTCCGAAATGCAGGCAGGAGAAACAACAGTCCTTACCGCATCCTCTCATCAAGCCAAAATCCTAGAATTGTAACGTACAGAAATTAAGAGACGAAACACTTCAGGGCAGGTGAAAGGCGGTAGACATTTGCAACTGAGTTTGTTGCGTGAGCAAAAACAAATAAAGAAGGGGGGGGAAAGAGGAGAATTGGGAGAAGTTTAATCTAATAATACACCCTTGTTGTTGTTTTTTTTAATTTGGGGAAACTGAATTATCGGGAAAAGCCCTGTCAAAGTTCCCAACGTTGAACGGAAGCAGGCACCCTTCATGTCCTCAACGAATGTCTTTTTAGTTCTCGCGTAAAAATTGGATTAGAGTTGGAACAAGGAGCCCTGGTTTTTCTTCTGCAGTTCCTCCTCCTTCTTCTTCCCACTCACACACCCATACATCTTCGCTTGAGTTGTATTCCTAAACACAACCAGCAAACCCTTGCAAGTGTTTTCATAGAACATAGAATAATAGAGTTGGAAGGGACCTTGGGGGTCTTCTAGTCCACCCCCACACCCCCACCACCCCGCTTGAGCAGGAGACCCTGTACCATTTCATATAAATGATTGTCCAGTCTCTTCTTAAAAACTTCCAGTGTTGGAGCATTCACCGCTTCTGGAGGCAGGTTGTTCCACTGGTTGATTGTCCTCACTGTCAGGAAGTTTCTCCTTAATTCTAGGTTGCTTCTCTCCTTGGTTAGTTTCTGCCCGTTTTTGTTCCTCATCTTGCCTTTTTGGCCCTTTTTGGAAAATAGGGGGGGGGAGTTTAGTTCCAAAAAGCTAAATATACATCATTTGCTAATCATCACTCGCACATCCATCTTGCAAGGTAGGCTCCTGAGGTTCCTACCACCTTTGCAAAAAAAACCTAACCCTGGGACACGCAAGGAAGTGTTAGCAGTAAGAAACCGCTCAGAGAAGATCCAGTGAGGGCAGTAAAGAGTTTAAACGCAAGTTGTTGTGGCTTTTCTCTAAGAGTTGTAAGTCTCTTGCTGGAAAGGCAGAGTTGAAGCAAAGCTGTCGGTGGGTTTGCTGGCCTCCAGGTCAAAATAAATAAACTTTCAAAACTGTCCGGTGTTTATTTCAGAGCAGAGGGACGGGTTCCTAAGAAAGGAAAGGAAGAGAGATGAGTACTCTTCTCTCATTTTCCCCTCGCCCTTCATTTAGCTTTTCGGCTGCCTATTGTACGTTCATTTATTTTTGAATTGCACCATCTTTCTGCACTCCGTTTTAGGGGGTAGATTTGGATCGTTTCCTCACCCGTCGAAAACAGCGGGAAATAAAACCAGGTAGACGTGGCAATTTCAAATTTAGAGCTTGCTGCTGAGCATAAGGAAGGAAGGAAGAGTCAACTGGATTCAGGCAGCAGCTAAATAGGGGAGGGGAGGGAAAGGGGAGGGAGAGGCAGGGGAAGGGAGAAGGGGAAA
>NW_015391131.1:15461-22004 GCF_001527695.2 Protobothrops mucrosquamatus
GAAGAGAAGAGAAGGAAGGAGGGAGGGAGGGAGGGAGGAAAAGAAAGGAAAGGGGAGGGAGAGGGGAGCAGAATGGAGGAAGGGGGAAGGGGAGGAAGGGGAGGAAAGGAAAGGAAGCAAATAGAGAAGGGAAAGGGGGAAAAAAAATCTCCCTTTTCCTGCCTGTGATCCCTCTAGTGACGCGCTCCAGAATTGATCACGGGGGACCCTTATTTTCGTTGCTTTCCTTGCAAAGCCCAGGGTTCGAGACATCCTCCCTGTCTTATTTGCCTTTTCTACAGCAGATGAAACCGAGGTTTCAGGCTGCCTAGCCCAGCGCCAGCCTCTCCCAATCCTGCTCTGACTTGCACTTACCACTCCCTCAGGATCCACCAGGAGCAAATGCTTAGGCTGCCCGCCGTGCATGCCCGTCAGGACGTATTGCCCGGGGTTGGTGATGCTGTCCCGGACGAGGAAGTCGCCGTCCGTGTGCAACAGCTTCTCCGCATCCCGTCGGCTCATCTTGCCGTGGTACCACAGTTCCTGCTTCAGCTGGTCTTCGGTGGGGGCAATGGGAGCCTTGCGGCTGGGCGGGCTGGGCCACTGGTCCTCCATCTGGAGGCCGCTTTGCGCCCCGCAAGCGGACATGGACTCGTGCTGCTTTAGAGCGTCTTCAAAGGGCCCTGGGAGGGGGAGGGGGAGAGGAAACGTCAGGATGGCTTACAATATCCATCGGCATCCCTAGTGCCACCTGCCTATCTTTTTAATCATTTATAGGCTAGTCTCGCCCTGGGCCAGTCACTTTTGCTCTGCCCTGTGGAGGAGGCAATGGCAATCCAGTCCTGAAAAAATCTTGTCTAGAAAACTGCACAGTCCCTGAGAATTGAGCATGGGAGAAAGGTAGGTAAGTAGGTAGGTGGATGGATGGATGGATGGATGGATGGATGGACGGACGGACGGACGGACGGACGGACGGACGGACGGACGGACGGACGGACGGACAGACAGACAGACAGACAGACAGACAGACAGTGATGGATGGATGGATGGATGGATGGATGGATGGACAGCTGATAGATAGTGATAGGATGGATGGATGGATGGATGGATGGATGGATGGATAGATAGATAGATAGATAGATAGATAGATAGATAGATAGATAGATAGATAGATAGATAGATAGATAGATAGATAGATAGATAGATAGATAGCTGATGGATGGATAGCAGATAGCTGACGGATGGAGATAGGTAGGTAGGTAGGTAGGTAGATAGATAGATAGATAGATAGATAGATAGATAGATAGATAGATAGATAGATAGATAGATAGATAGATAGATAGGCAGGCAGGCAGGCAGGCAGGCAGGCAGACAGACAGACAGACAGACAGACAGACAGACAGACAGACAGACAGTGATGGATGGATGGATGGATGGATGGATGGATGGATGGACGGACAGCTGATAGATAGTGATAGGATGGATAGATAGATAGATAGATAGATAGATAGATAGATAGATAGGTGGTAGGTAAGTAGGTAGACAGACAGACAGAAAGACAGAGAGACAGACAAACAGATAGTGATGGATGGATGGATAGATGGATGGATGGACAGCTGATAGATAAGTGATAGGATGGATAGATGATAGATAGATAGATAGATAGATAGATAGATAGATAGATAGATAGATAGATAGATAGATAGATAATGATAGATTTATCTTTTCTGAAAAAAAATTATTAAAGAAATTTTAAGAGAATTCAAACAATACAAGTTTTGAAAAGAATAAAGAAAAGCAACAAGAAAGGGGAGAAAAGGATGCAAAGGAAGAGAGAGAAAAGGAAAATTAGAAAAGTTATAAAGAAGCACCTTCTGATCTTCTTAACAGTAACTACAAGTACATTTATATTTTACCTTCTCTAGGGTTACATCATAATTTCCTTCTTTCCATAATCTACCCTTTCTATCACCAAACTCATAAATCACATTTTTTTTCTTTTTTTCAGTAAAAAGTCCATAAGGGGTTTCCAGTCAGGAAATTGTACTCTTATTCGGTTTTGAGAGTTTCCATTATGCATTGAAATGAGGAGGATTGAAAGTGCGTGTGGAACGCATTTTCATCTATACATCTCCCAGAGCACTTTAGTGATTGAAAAATGGGCCAATTACCTAACTTGGCCACGGAAGAAGCAAATAAAACACTAACAGAGAAGGAGGGAGAGGAAAAAAAACAACCTAGAGATCAAACTGAGAGCTTAGCAAAAAGTTGTAGCAAGACAATAGGAAATAAAATGGAGCAATTATTTTTAAGCGCTGCGAACAACCCAGAGTCAGGAACCTGAGACGGGTGGCCACATAGATTGGAATTATAAATACAAATATTTGGATGCAAGGAATGTCCAATTCGGTCTTTAGCATTTCTAGCAGAGAAGGCCCTCTCAATTCCTGGCAAATAGGTGGGGAAGAAATAAATATTTTAAATATTTATTTAAAATCAAGTGTAAATTATTTATTTTTGCAATCTCTCTTTGCAAGTCAAAAGAAATTGAGCACCTCTGTCCAACGTTATTAGCCCTGTCCATGGTCCTGAATCCACACTGGCAGGCTTTGCTCCTGATCACAACTACGGGTATGCTTTCCCAGCCATCTTTACCTGAACCCATTTGCAAAGCCTGTTCAAACCCTCTGTCTTTGTCTTCAACAAACAGACATGGAGATCTGGGAGTGGACAATCACTTAAACAGGAGCCAGCCGTGTGCTGCAGCTGCCAAAAAAGCCGACGCAGTGCTAGGCTGCATTAACAGAGGGATAGAATCAAGATCATGAGAAGATGATTAGGGGACTGGAGGCTAAAACATATAAGGAACGGTTGCCGGAATTGGGTATGTCTAGTTTAATGAAGAGAAGGATGAGGGGGGACACGATAGCAGTGTTCCAATATCTCAGGGGCTGCCCCAAAGAAGAGGGAGTCAAGCTCTTCTCCAAAGCGCCTGAAGGCAGGATAAGAAGCAACGGGTGGAAACTAATCAAGGAGAGAAGCAACCTGGAACTAAGGAGGAATTTCCTGACAATTAGAACAATTAACCAGTGGAACAACCTGCCTCCAGAAGCTGTGAATGCTCCAACACTGGAAGTGTTTAAGAAGAGACTGGACAGCCATTTGTCTGAAATGGTATAGTTTCCTGCCTGAGCAGGGGGTTGGACTAGATGACCTCCAAGGTCCCTTCCAACATTATATTATTATTATTATTATTATTATTATTATTATTATTATTATTATTATTATTATTATTATTATTATTATTATTATTATTATTATTATTATTATCACTTTATAATGCCTTGGTGAGGCCAGAGTTGGAATACTGCATTCAGTTTTTGTCACCACGATACAAAAAAGATGTTGAGACTCTGGAAAGAGTGCAGAGAAGAGCAACAAAGATGATCAGGGGACTGGAGGTTAAAACATACGAAGAACGGTTGCAGGAATTGGGTAGGTCTAGTAGTTTAATGAAAAGAAGGATTAGGGCCGGGGTGACAGGATAGCAGTCTTGCAATATTGCCCCACAGAAGAGGGGATCAACCTATTCTCCAAAGCACCTGAAGGCAGGACAAGAAGCAATAAATAGAAACTAATCAAGGAGAGAAGCAACCTGGAACTAAGGAGAAATTTCCCAACCGTGAGAACAATTAACCAGTGGAACGACTTGCCTCCAGATGTTGCGGGTGCTCCATCACTGGAGGATTTTAAGAAGAGACTGGACAGTCACTTGTCTGAAATGTTATATGGTGTCCTGCTTGAGCAGGGGGTTGGACTAGAACAGGGGCAGGCAACCTCAGCTCTTTTATGACTCGTGGACTTCAACTCCCAGAATTCCTGAGTCAGACTCAGGAATTCTGGGAGTTGAAGTCCATGAGTCATAAAAGAGCTGAGGTTGCCTACCCTGGACCAGAAGAAGTGCCTTCTAACTCTGTTATTATGCTATTCCATTAAGAAATTATGCACTATAGAGAAATGTATTTAAATATTTTCAGCTACCAATATGTTTCTTTAAACTGTAAACTTGGGAAGAGGCTGAACCAGTCTTTGTTAACCTTGGCTACTTTAAGATGTCAGGAGTGCAACTTCCAGAATTGGCTGGCTGGGGAATTCTGGGAGCTCAAAAACTTAAATCTTAAAGTGGTTGAAAAGACTGGTTTGGACATAGAGCTTGAGTATAGAGTCCAACTTTTTCTAATTGCCCCACCTGGTCCGGATTCCATTCTTCCTTTAAACTGGATTAGGAATTTTGCCCGGGAAAATAAACTTTGCCCCCTGTCCTCGTCGCTCTTTCCCAAGATATGTAAATTTTGTGCTTCTTATTTTCCCGATTCTCCTCTTCATTAACCTGAGCATCATTTTGAAGTAGGAAACTATTAATAGCATTATTATTCGGTTTTTCAAAGGGGGAGCTGCACACTCCTGTCATTGGCCCTGACAGCATTGGCAAACACGATTTTAATTAGATCTTTATCCTGCCTTTATTACTTTATCAGTAACTCAAGGTGGCGAACATACTAATACTCCTTCTTCCTCCTATTTTCCCCGCAATAACAACCCTGTGAGGTAGGCTAGGCTGAGAGAGAGAGAGAGAGAGAGAGAGAGAGACTGGCCCAAAGTCACCCAGCCAGTTTTGATTCCTAAGGTGGAACTAGAACTCACTGTCTCCTGGTGATTATCCCAAAATCACTCAGCTTGCTTCCAGACTTAAGGTGGGATTAGAACTCACCACCTCCTGATGATTATCTCAAAGTCACCCAGCTGGCTTCTGGACCTAAGGCGGGACTAGAACTCACTGTCTCCTGGTCATTGGCCCAAAGTCACCCAGCTGGCTTCTAGACCTAAGATGAGACTAGAACTCACCACCTCCTAGTGATTATCTCAAAGTCACCCACCTCTTCGTGCTTATCTCAAAGTCACCCAGCTGGCTTCTAGACCTAAGGTGGGACTAGAACTCACCACCTCCTGGTGATTGGCCCAAAGTCACCCAGCTGGCTTCTAGAACTAAGACAGGACTGTTTCCTGGTGATTGGCCCAAAGTCACCCAGCTGGCTTCCAGACCTAAGGCGGGACTAGAACTCACCATCTCTTGGTGCTTATCTCAAAGTCACCCAGCTGGCTTCTAGACCTAAGGCGGGACTAGAACTCACCACCTCCTGGTGATTGGCCCAAAGTCACCCAGTTGGCTTCTAGATCTAAGATTGGACTAGAACCCACCACCTCCTGGTGATTATCTCAAAGTCACCCAGCTGGCTTCTGGACCTAAGGCGGGACTAGAACTCACTGTCTCCTGGTGATTGGCCCAAAGTCACCCAGCTGGCTTTTATGCCTAAGGCAAGTCTAGAATTCACAGTCTCCTGGTTTCTAGGTCAGCCCCTTCCCTACTAGACCAAACATGGCTCTAGAACCAGTTCTGGCTAAAATTCCTTCTTTCCCCATAAGCCCCTTCTCTTACTCATATCGAAAAGATCTTTGGGAGGACTCTCCTCCGGTTTCCCAGCATTGGCCTCCCAGCTGTTGAAGTTTTCCGTGTTGACATACATGTGCTGTTCATAATCCTGGGAGCCCAGAGGTTTGCTGTCTGCCTGAACGTAGCCATCGCAACACTGGCCTGAAAGACAGAACGGCACCATTATTTCCATCATTTTAATTACATTCTGTTTCTCTCACTGACACTCTTGAATTCCTTCGGTCCCATTTCCCAAATCAGTCTGCATCTTCCAACATTCCAAAAAATAAAAAGTTCTGTGTTTGCATTTGTCATACATTTTCTGGCTTTATGATATACATATTTTTGAAAGTTCTTCTCCCATAGAGTTCGGCTTCCTACCATTTTTTTCCCATCTATGTATTTTTGAACAGAAGGAGGGAGCTTCTTCACAAAACTCCCCCCAAAAATTGCCAGATAGGGAAAGCTCCAGTCCCGATCTTGATTTGAGAACTTATTCTGAATTAATTAAGTTTGTAGGAACTAAATTGCATTCCCCCCCACCCCCGCTTCTTTATTTCCATCCATTTCAGAAGTTTGGACTCGAAGGGCTGCTTTTACATCCAAAACAGCACCACTTGAGAGAAAGCCAGCTTGCAACAGCTGGCAAACAAATGCAAAACCAGAACTAAAAAAATAAATAAATCTGTAAATTCATTTCTGCTCCTGAAGCTCAGAGCATAATTGCCGATTTTTTTTAAAGCCAAAACTGCACCGCTAATAGGCAAGAATGTGGGAGGGAGGTGAGGAATAAAGAAAAGCTCGACAGTTGGAGAAGAAAAGAATTAAAAATGGAGGGAAGGAGCCGTAAGCATCCATCCCAGTAAGCATCCATCTGGACCCAGATGTATTAGCTAACTATCGTCCGGTCTCCAACCTTCGCTTTGTGGCGAAGGTTGTGGAGAGTGTGGTTGCGCGGCAGCTCCCCCGACACCTGGAGGAAACGGTCTATCTAGACCCATTCCAGTCGGGCTTCAGGCCGGGATACAGCACGGAAACGGCATTGGTCACATTGGTGAATGATCTCTGGAGGG
>NW_015391131.1:22728-26483 GCF_001527695.2 Protobothrops mucrosquamatus
GCAGGACTGGCCTAGGGGTATTTTAAATTGGTTTTAATCAAATTTTTAGTAGAAGCGGCCAAATTTGAATATTTATTTTTAATCATTTTTAAATTTTGTATTGTATTGTATCATTGTTTTAAACTGGCTGTAAGCCGCCCTGAGTCCTCCGGGAGAAGGGCGGGGTATAAATTTAATAAAATCAAAATCAAATCAAATCCCCACCAACCACGGCTGAGAAATTCCAAAGGTGCTTTTCCCAAAGGCATCTGGACGTTATTTGTTTTGGCTTGAAGACGTTTCACTTCGTATCCAAGAAGCTTCTTCGGTTCTACCTGAATGGTGATGAACGGAAGGATTTCGTGCCCCAAAGAAGAGGGAGTCAAGCATTTCTCCAAAGCGCCTGAAGGCAGGACAAGAAGCAACGGATGGAAACTAAGCAAGGAGAGAAGCAACCTAGAACTAAGGAGAAACTTCCTGACAGTTAGAACAATTAACCAGTGGAACTACCTGCCTCTAGAAGCTGTGAATGCTCCAACACTGGAAGTTTTTAAGAAGAGACTGGACAGCCATTTGTCTGAAATGGTATAGAGCAGTGGTTTTCAACCTGTGGGTCGGGACCCCATTTGGGATCGATCGACCATTTCACGGGGGTCGCCAAGCAAGGCTGTCCGCCATTTTTTTTGTCCGCCATTTTTTTTGTCCGCCATTTTTTTTCGCCTTTTCCGGCGGGTGCCTTACCTCCCTTGGGCTGGGCCAGCTGGTGGTCGGCCTGCTCCGTCTCTGCCACTTGCCAGCTACGTCTCAGCCGGCACAGGGGGCAGAACACACATGCGCGGCGCTCCCGGGCAGGGAAAGTCCTCAACTTACGACCGGTTGGGTAGTCCTCGACTTACGACCGGTTTAGTCCTCGACTTACGACCGGTTTAGTCCTCAACCTACGACCGGTTTAGTCCTCGACTTACGACCGGTTGGGGTCGCGGCATTAAAAAGGTTGAGAACCACTGGTATAGGGTTACCTGCCTGAGCAGGGGGTTGGACTAGATGACCACCAAGGTCCCTTCCAACATCATCATCATCATCATCACCATCACCATCACTATTATTATTATTATTATTATTATTATTATTATTATTATTATTATTATTATTATTATTATTATTATTATTATTATTATTATTATTATTATATTCTTTGCAGTGATCTGATCATTAGCGCTCTCTCTGAGAGTCATTGAGGTCACTTGGAGGTTTATCTGTGCCCTCGGGGAACTGCTGAAAGGCCAGTCCTCAGAGAGAGTGCTAATGACTAGATGACTGCAAGGAATATAAATCCTTCCACTCTCCCCCATTCAGTCAGAACTGAAGAAGCTTCTTGGATGAAAAGTGAAATGTTTTCAAGGAAAAACAAAGAAAGCCCAGTTGCCTTTGGAAAAAAGCACCTTTGGGACAACCATGACCTGGATGATTGAGAATCTCCATAGCCCAGGGGCAGGCAACCTTGGCTCTTTTATGACGCCTGGACTTCAACTCCCAGAATTCCTGAGCCAGCCATACTGAGGGGAAAGGGACAGGTTTCCAAGCTGAACCATGCTGGCTCAGGAATTCTGGGAGTTGAAGTCCACGCGTCATAAAAGAGCCAAGGTTGCCTACCCCTGGCCTAGGCACATAAGTGAGAAAGACGAAAGTAAAGGACCAGGCTAATGGAAAACCAAAGAGGAACATTTGACACACCGCAACGTTTTATTGCAGCTTTTCCCAAACTGCTCTCCTCCGTATGTCTTGGAGTGGCAACGTGCAACCTGTTGAGAAGGGTGCCTATAGAAACTAAATAAATAAATATAAATCCAGAATTTTCTACAACCAGTTGTGACACTAGATGGGGAAGATGATTTGTTGAGAATTGAGACGATAAATCACTTTCAAGTGCAGCTTGGTTTGGGCTGATTTTGTAGAGACGTATCCCAAACTTGGCCATTTTAAGATGTGTGGACTTCAACTCCCAGAATACACCCAGCTGTTGTATTCTGGGAGTTGAAGTCCACACATCTTAAAATAACTACGGTTGGAAAACACTGCTCTAGATCAGTGGTGGCGAACCTATGGCACGGGTGCCAGAGGCGGCACTCGGAGCCCTCTCTATGGGCACACGTGCCATTGCCCCAGCCTCGCCTCCCCCCACGACCCCCTCCTCTCCAGCAGCCTTCCTGAAGGAGAGTCGCCCCTGAGCGTGGCCCACACGGAGCAACGCAGCCAAGGACATGGCAGCCAGGCAGCTTAGACAAGACTCACACCCCATCGTGCACAGTTGATGCTGCAGGGCGCAGGCAGAGGGCGTGACCGCCATAGCGCTGCTGGGCTGCCTGGGCGATCTGCGGCGGGCCCTGGAGACGGTGAGTGGCCCTGCGGCCAGGCAGGGCGGGGGATGGGGGACGGGGCAGGGCAGGGGATAGAGCAGGGGCAGGGGCAGGTTTTGGGCACTCAGTCTCTAAAAGGTTCGCCATCACTGCTCTAGGGCAGTGGTGATGAACCTATGGCACGCATGCCAGAGGCGGCACTCAGAGCCCTCTCTGTGGGCACGTGCGCCATGCCCCGGAGATGCCAACTGTCCCTCTTCAACCAGCCACCTACTAACTAGCCGAGGTCCCATGTGGCCAGATGCATCCCAGCACGGCTGGTTTCCCTCCTCCCCATCCCGTCCCTCCTGGCCTTGCATGCTCTCCTTTTCCCGGGCACGACCCACTGCATCGCCTCCTCAGCTGTCGCCGGCCATCCATCTCAGAGGTGGCTTCTTTGAACTGCTGGCGGCAGGCTGCGGAGCTCCAGAGTGCACCGGTCAAGGGGCTGGCAGGCTGTGGCTGCTGATGGACACCGTCGGCCCCCATGCGCTCGCTGGCTTCTGTGTGCGGGGGCCGATGGTGTCAGGCAGCAGCCGCCCCTTGCCTTGCCCCATGGCAATGGCACCCCCGCCCTGCCGTGCCTCACCCCGGAGGACGAGCCTCCTGCCTACCGCCCCACCTACCAGAGGACCCCCTGGATCTCCCCAAACCCTGCCCGGCCCCCACAGGCATCCCTCCCCACGAGCAACATCGAGGTGACCATGCCCACCTTGGCCAAACCTACCCAGTCTGCCATGACCCCCTCAGCCACGCCCACCCAGTGGGCCACGCCCACCTGGCACCCGGTGATAAATAAGTTGGTTTTGGGTTGCAGTTTGGGCACTCGGTCTCTAAAAGGTTCGCCATCACTGCTCTAGGGGTCTGCCTCCAACCCAGCACCTTGACAAAACCTGATTTATTTATTTATTTATTTACAATCTTTGCCTAATTCACACGGTGCCTAGCTTCATAAATAGAGTGGAGCATGGTAGCTCACAGGGTAAATATAGTAGTTACCAGTAAGATCAGCATCCCAGTTCAGGTTTGAGTGGCTACTGGGCTCCCTTCTGGCTGAAGATCCGACCTGTGGGTTGAAAAGAAATGGAATTATATTGGCTCACAGGAGCAAGGATGCTTTTTCATAAGACCATCTACATCAGGGGTGTCAAACTGTCAGCCCGCGGGCCGGAGGCATCACGCGGAAACCGTAACCCCCCCCAGCTCCGGCAAGGGGAAAAAAGTTGCGACATGTCACGTGACGTAACGAGTTTGAGACCCCTGACCTACGTGATTAACATGAAGATAAGAGAAAGACATATTTGGGGAAAACTTATGGAACTCACTGCCACAAGATAGCCAATAGCTTTTTTTTTTTTTTTTTTTTTTAAAAAAATTTTT
>NW_015391131.1:28349-31371 GCF_001527695.2 Protobothrops mucrosquamatus
TTTCGCTCTCCCGAGAAAAAGGGAGAGCTTTTGGGACTCTACTCCTATCCAGGAGTACTCACCTCGACCCCTTCTCCCGGGGCACAAGGTTCCAAGCCGCTGAACAGCTGCTGACCGCTGTTCATGCTGGCTCTGACGCCTTCCCAAGCGGACGGCTCCGAAAAGAGCCGCCATCGGCGCGCCGTCCCACCGGAAGTCAGTCAGCCAATAGCTTTGACGTGATGCGCCCGCTCAAGATAGTTAAGCAGAATACATGGAACATTATCCAAACGTGATTTATTTTCTATACCACGGGTAGGCAACCTTGGCTCTTTTATGACTCGTGGACTTCAATTCCCAGAATTCCTGAGCCAGCCATGCTGAGGGGAAAGGGAGAGGTTTCCAAGCTCAGCCATGCTGGCTCAGGAATTCTGGGAGTTGAAGTCCACGAGTCATAAAAGAGCCAAGGTTGCCTACCCCTGGACTAGCCCTTCCACACAGAGCATCATATTTTCCCATTATAGGCTGTATGGGTAGTCCTCATTTAGCCACTGCAACTTTGTCATTAAGTGAAGCGGTCTCTAAGTGAAACCATGGCTTGGCGTATGATCTGACTTCTGCTTTCTTTTGCTTTGCAGACCCGCAAACCCCCACCCACTGCAAAAGTCCATCTTTTATGTCATCTCTGACCGATGGCCATGCAGCCTCTGTTCCAGAGTTCTCAACTTAGGCAACCTGAAAGATGGGTGGACTTCAACTCCCAGAATTCCCCAGCCAGCACCGTTCTGAGGTAAACCCAGAAGGTTGGCAATGATTACATTAAGTGGAAGTCAGTTGTCCTGAAAAATATCGTCAGATACAGAGGTGGTCCTCAACTTACAATCATTCAGTTAGTGACTGTTCAAAGTTACAACAGCACTGAAAAAAGCGACTTATAGCTGTCCGTACGTATAGTCAAGGCCATGGTTTTCCCAGTTGCAATGTATGGCTGTGAAAGTTGGACCATAAGAAAGGCTGAGCACCAAAGAATGGAGGCCTTTGAACTATGGTGCTGGAGAAGACTCCTGCGAGTCCCCTGGACTGCAAGGCCATCAAACCGGTCAGTCCTGGAGGAGATCAACCCGGACTGTTCTTTAGAAAGCCAGATCCTGAAGTTGAAACTCAAGTCCTTTGGCCACCTAATGAGAAGGAAGGACTCACTGGAGAAGAGCCTCATGCTGGGAAAGATGGAGGGCAAGAGAAGAAGGGGACGACAGAGAATGAGGTGGCTGGATGGAGTCACTGAAGCAGCAGGCGTGAGCTTAAAGGGACTCCAGAAGATGGTAGAGGACAGGAAGGCCTGGAGGAATGTTGTCCATGGGGTCGCGATGGGTTGGACACGACTTCGCAACTAACAACAACAACAGCTGTCCTCACATTTATTTGTTGTGGCATCATCCCACAGTAACATGATCAAAATTCAGGCACCTGGCAACTGGCATGTATTTTTCACGGCTGCCGTGTCCCAAGGGGGTCACGTGATCCCCTTTTGTGACCTTCTGATAAGCAAAGTCAATGGGGAAGCCGGATTCACTTAACAACCGTGAGACTAATTTAACAATTGCAGTGATTCGCTTAACAGCAGGGTCACGTGATCGCCATTGCCCACCTTTGCTTCCGACAAGCAAAGTCAATGGGGGAAGCTGGATTCGCTTCACAATCGCTTAACAACTGCAGTGATTCGCTTAACAACCGTGGCAAAAAAGGTCATACAACCAGGCCCGACTCGCTTAACCACCACCTTGCTTAACAGAAATTAGGGTCCCAGTTGTAGTCCTAAGTCGATGACTATCTATAAGCTGAGTTGGTCACGGAAACGTACGGAGAAATTTCATCGTCTCTTCACATCTGTGAGATGTTTTCATCATTATGACAATGTGAAAAGGTTTTTTTACATCTTGTTCCTGTGCCTTTCTCTCCCCTAGCCTGCTGCTAATAAAATACAGAATACCGAATATCAGAACTGAAAGGGTTGATAGAGGTCATCTAGTCCAACCCCCTGCTTAAGCAGGAAATTCTATACCAGTGATGGCGAACCTTTTAGACACCGAGTGCCCAAACTGCAACCCAAAACTTACTTATGTATCATCGGCTGCCAGGTGGGCTTGGCCCATTGGGTGGGTGTGGCCACGGTGGTAACGGCAGACTGGGTGGGATTAAAAAGTTCAATCAATCAATTCCAACTTTGCGAGATCTTTTTTTTCCCTGCGATAAGTTGAAATTGATTGATTGAACCTTTTTTTTTTTTGCACACGGCGGCGGAGGCCTAAAGGGAAAAGGCTTTATAATACCCAGCTGAAGGCCTAGGACTGGGGTGACGGCACACGTGCCCACAGAGGGCTCTGCATGCCACATGTGGCACGCGTGCCATAGGTTCGCCACCACGGTCCTATACTATTTCAGACAAATGGTTGTCCAGTCTCTTCTTAAAATGATGGAGTGCCCACAACTTTTGGAGGCAGATTGTTCCACTGATTAATTATTCTCACTGTAAGGAAGTTTCTCCTTAGTTCTAGGTTGCTTCTCTCCTTGATTAGTTTCCATCCATTGTTTCTTGTCCTGCCTTCTGGTGCTTTGGAGAATAGTTTGATCCCCCCTCCTCTTTGTGACAGCCCCTCAAAGACTTGAAGACTGCTATTATATCACCCCTAGTCCTTATTTTCTCTAGACTAGACGTTCCCAATTCCTGCAACTGTTCTTCATATGATTTAGTCTGTGATTAGGAAATTAAGGAGCTGCGTCTTTCTTTCACTCCTGTGTTTCTCGGTCTCCACTGTGTCATTTACATCAAACTTTCCTGCACTGTGTATTTCTCAATAAGTCTATCTTTCGCTCCAGATATAATTAACATCTGTTTGCATCCACCAACACAGCTGGGTTAAGCCTCTTCTTGGCATTCAAACGAGGCTATCCGCATTTATCTTTTGGAATTGGCTCTGCCGCTGAATTGCTCATGTTTCTTTAATGCTCTGCGCGTTCTCAGGAGCCCATCCCCTAGCAGAGG
>NW_015391132.1:0-9692 GCF_001527695.2 Protobothrops mucrosquamatus
TGTGTGTGTGTAGAATATAAATGCTTCCCTATTCTATAGCTTGCTATATAATTTGCTGCTTTTGGCCTGTTAGGAAAATCATGTTGATCAATGATGTATACTTCTAATTAGTTGTGTAAGAATTGAGAAATATACTAAAGGGACAATTATATTGAAGTTGTAATTCAATAAACCTATGCAATTGTTGTAGTGAGTATTTTTGCTTTCTTCTGGTGGTTGTATCCATTGGGGACAAAAATCCTGGGAAAGAGAGCAAAGGTTCTCCTTATTCCATTCCCCCCTTTGTTTAATACAAGGGGATCAATCCGTTCTGGTCCATGTTAGTTTCACATTGGTTAATTCATATCTTCCTTACAATATATTTCTGCATTAATCTGCATCTTTAAAAAACCCACATAAAAACTAGATCTAAATTTTCAAGAAGTTGATCACTATAACATTTAACAGTACTTTGTAATGCATGTGATATATTTGTTTCTAATATTCTTGCTTGATAATTCCATGCCCAAACCCAGTTCATTTCAAGTGGCATTTACCATATTTGAAACAACTTAGGATGAAATCTTTTGACTCTCTACTTCCATTGATTTCAGCCAGGTAATGATTTCTAGTTGCAGACTTTGTAGTTTTCTCTACCAAAATCTTTCTAAAGAGAATACCTTGATTAATACTTTATACTGAACATTCAGATTCCACATGTACAGCAAAGAGAAACTATCACAGACGTAAATCAAAACTTGCAGCTTTTGTACAAGTTATTTTGGGATTTTGTTTAATCTAATTTCACTCATTCATATTTTCCAAATATAGTATTGAAGGGGCTTTACTTTTTTTTTTTTTAGGTTTCAGGTCTTTGAACCTGAAATTGTTCCTTTCTCCTTTCAAAAGAGTCTGAAGCAATAGATTCCATTCCATGGCTGAGTCCTGGTAACTAGTGTTTTAATGCTCAAGTCAGCAAGGCTGCTGCCTTGTTTTTTGGAGACTGCAGATGTGGTTGTGAGTGTTAAACTGGGTCCCTATTAAAGCTTTCTGAAACACTGCAGCTGCCACTGCTGCCTCCCTCTCCTACTAGGCCAAGCGACATCTGGACCCCACTCATTGTCTCTGTATCCCTGACTAGCTAGAGTAAGTATTCCAATCCCAGTGTTACTCTTTTTGTTTAGATATTCAGGCAAAATCCTCCCAAAGATTTTAAAATAGATAAATTGATGTTGTTATGAGGATTTTATATTTTTGCTTCAGTCTTTTTTTTAATCAATTAAAATAAATCTATTTTGTATACTAGTGGATGAAAAATATCAAGTTCTAAGAGCTTTTGGAAACAAAATATAATCTACATCCAGAGAAAGAAATGAAGCCAAAATCCAGGTTTCTTCCAATTTACAATAGGTTATATTTCCATTCATTCTCCTTCCCTCATCTTTTTTTTTTTTACATTATAATTATTTATGGTATGGTGAATTTTGTAAGTGAAAAGATTGACAGATTATTAGCACTAAGTTGCACAGGGAAATTGTTATGAAAAGATTATATACTTCATTATAATAATATTAGCTTTGCTGAGTAGGAAGCTGAGACTTGTCATCAATAATCTGACAATCATACAGCAAAGCAAAATTAACTAGGAGGCTTGCAGCATCTTAAAGACATATTTATCAAAGCATAAACTTCATACATGTTCAAATCTTTTATAGTGGATTTTCTATCAGGTGTTTTGTTTTTTTTGCCAGTAGACTGATGACACTCTTATTTTGATGGAATGGCCACTGTTTTAAATGTATAGAAAAAATCTTATGTAAGTGTTCATGTTTCCATTGAAAGCTGTGACTTTTAAATAATAGTGTCATTTGAAAGTATGTGATGTAGCACCAGTAATAATTGGAATTTAATTTGATTTTTTTCCTCCACTGAACTCGTGACAAGGTTCTCATTGTAAATCATTCTAAATTCCCAAATGGGGGTGTGCATTTTCCCCAGTTTCTCTCCCTACCCGACAAGAGCATATCTGGGCATGCCTATTAGTTTTAGCAGCATTGATGCCTACAATTCCACAATAAGCAAAGTAACATCAATTCTTTCCTTTTTTTTCTTTCTTACATTTTTTCCCCTTCATTTCAAAATCTTTGAAGCTCTCAAAATTTTTCTTATGCTTTAAAATGCAAAGGAGGGCTGTTTATTCTCTTCCAGTGAATTTATACTAGAAAAAATAAAAAACCCAACAATTGGATAGTGAAATGATCCAGGGAATGTTGCTTCTCTCATCATGTTAAAACCCAGTTCCAACGTCATGTGAGCCCTTAAAGAAAATGGAACATTCATCTCTGCACTTTTGTGTGGATAGCCAAATTTAAACTAATTTAACTCCCCTTTCCCTAACTCAGAGATGTAACTGTTTGTCTGCAGACCCTCTTCGGCTACTTCCTCTATGTGACTCCAATTTGCCTTCTTTTCAGCCTTTTTATTTCATATATCAAGAAGAATCTGTTTTAACTCCACTGAACACAAAATACAATGTAGCATTGTATGACACAGGCCCTCCTTAAAAATAACAATATCACAAAAAAAAATCTGACTGTAATTTTGATAGTTAAAGGTTATGAATGTGACCTTGGAAATCTTTCATTTGATTATTTTCAGCAATACTCTGTTGATTCTTCTCAAAGGCAAGGAAAACATGACTGGATATCATAATCCAATGTTCTCCTTTATTAGGAAAAACAGTCTTATTTAGAAGATTAAACATGTATGGAAATGACTCGTCATTTACTCAGTAAACAGAAATATGATTCATAGCCTTCTCTTGTTTCTGAAACATTCTTGGACCTTTGTAAAATCATAGTATGGTTTTGGCTATTGAAGGTTTCCTCATTTTTTCTGAAGTGTTACATAATGTATTTGTTTGAATCAGAGATGGTACTTATTACCTGTTACCAGAAGGTTACAATTTTTTTTCAGAGAAGCCAGAGGAAAAGAACCACCATTATATTCCTATGCTATGAAAATTGATTATGTGCCATCAAATTGGTGTTGACTTAGCAATTGCACAGACTTTCTCCAGGACAATTTAACACCAACCTGATCCTTTGGGTCTTCCAACAGTGCCACCATCACTACTGTAACTGACTCCATCTACCTTGTTGCTGGTTATCTTCTTTTCTTTCCTTTCACTTTTCACAGCATTATAGACTTCTCCAGAGAGTTTAGTCTTCACATAATGTGACCAAAACACATCTTTTTCACTACACAACACCAGTAAAACAATCTTCTCAGTTTATAGAATGGTGTTGTAAGAATGTTATAGTAATGATTCCTCTTGTATTAGCTTCAGCTAAATCTTCACTCTGAGTAAATGTTTACTGAGCTATTTGCAAGTGAAGAAAAAAAATCATCCAATGTAGCATATTTTCTAGTTCACATATGCATTAGTCCATAGAAGGCTATATGTAGCTTTTTCATTTGCCAATGTTTTTTCATAAAGCTTAAAAATATCTATAGGAAAGAGAAGGAGTTATGTCATTTGCCTTTGCAACAAGCAGTATGAAATTAAATGTGAAAGAAGCAAAGGAATTTCTAGATTGTGTCAACAACTCTGTATTTTTCAGAAATGTTTTTCAGTGCCAAGGCCTATTTCTACTTAGGGTGATGAACAACATGGTCTTTTTCCTTGTTAGGTTCCTGATTAGAATCTAGTTGTGTTGGCAGATGAGGCTCATTCTCACATTAGCAATGGGACAGCTCTTTCCATACTCAAAAGCAGCAAGCTAATGTAGGATACAGAGTAGGTCAAATCTTCCAATACTTTGCAATTTCTTCCCACTTTTCAGCTTCTGCTGACTGGGGCCATTGCCAGTCACCCCTAACAATCAAGAAAGCCACTTAATTAATTAAAACAGTATTAATTCAGTTAAACATAATATTTCTTTCAAGTTATAATTAATTAGACTTCTTTGACTAGAAGATAATTTCATATGCACTTCCTCTTTGTCATAAAGAAGAGGGGGTCATGTTATCCACCAAAGCACCAGAGGGCAGGACAAGAAACAATGGTTGGAAACTGATCAAAGAGAGAAGCAACCTGGAATTAAGGAGAAAGTTCCTAACAGTGAAGATAATTAACTAGTGGAATAGCTTGCCCCCAGAAATCGTGGGTGCTCCATCACTGGAGATTTTTTTAAAAAGGCTAGACAGTCACTTGTCTGAGATGGTATAGGTTCTCCTGCTTGAGCAGGGAGCTGGACTAGAAGACCTCCAAGGTTCTATTCTATTCTATTCTATTCTATTCTATTCTATTCTATTCTATTCTATTCTATTCTATTCTATTCTATTCTATTCTATTCTACCAGTCTAGCCTTTTTAGTCAAAACTACCTTTTTAATGTTGTGTGTAGTACTTCTTCATCTATTCTTCATCTCAGTCCTCCATCTGCATGTTCTAGTATGCAAGCCTTTGTAAACTAGCTTGTCTCAGTTTGCAGACCATTAAATTAATGGCTGTTGCACTGAATTGCGAACTGCAATACTAATGGTACATTGACTTTAATTTCAGATCTGTATCTTTGTTGAATACTGAAGTACAAATAGGTTTCTAGAACACAAGCTTTTATGGACTCCAGCTTTTATGTCTCTTAAAGTTTTAACTCCCCTGATTTTATCATCTAGATAATAATTGTCAAGCAAGATTTCTATCAATTGCTTTCTTCCTATCAGGTACTGAACAATGCAATGGAGAACCAGAAGAACAATTCAGGATGAGTGTCAAGACCTGTTTACTTACAGTTATGCTTCATTGTGTTCCCTATACTGCACAGGGGAAGGTAATATCCTCTTACATTAAGGAAGTCTGTAATTTCACTTTGTCAGTGGTACTCTGCCATAGGAAGTTACAATTAAAAATAAATGAAAGGGATCAACACTCCCTGACTTCATTTTAAGGACAGTGCTCGGTAAATATTTCTGGAAAACACAGCATCATCATGGGAATTCAGATCCTGCTTTATGGTGCAATGCTGTGATAGCTGACAAACAGTGGAAAGTCTGAAGCCAGTTATCTTGCAATTTTGACTGTTTATTAGCTAATTAATTAAAGACATCTATTTACGGTTAGCAACTTGTAAACATTTAGAGCTGGGCCTATTTAAATTGCTTAAGGCTTAATTTTCATTCTCTTGTAGAAAAGGGCCATTCTGAAGAATTTGGGGCCAGTTATTTTGCTGTATGAATTTTTTTTTAATCCTTTGAGGTCTTAGAATTACACTGAGTCCAGGATGCAAAATCTACCTAGATGATCAATATATTTTTGCAATAAGAAAAAAATTAAAATTAGGAAAAAGTGTTGAAGAACTCCACACCCACCCCAGCTCCACTAAAACAAAAAACATCAAGATACATCATGATATGTCATGTGACGTGATCAAATTTGACACCTGCGTCCTACATAGATGAAATGTGCATAAACTATTGCCTCCCATTTCTCTGCTCAGAAATTTGAATAAAAAATTCTCTAATAGAAGCAGATGCCTATATAGTCAAACTCAAACTGTAGCTCAGTAGGAATGATCCTATAAATTCATTGCCTTGCCAGTAAAAAAGAATGGTGGGAAAGAGGCTTTATGTCTTCTTAAAAAAAAAAATCTATCGTATTATGATTAAAGAGAGAGAATCAATTTGGAATTGATTTAAAACAGCTCCCTCCATGTCAGGAATATGACTCATTATTCCCAAATCCCTTTTGGTTTCTTTGTTAGCTTCAGTCTTTTAAATATAAGGGTTTCTAAAGTCAGGAAGATCTAGTCTTGGAAGAGAAATTTGGGTTTGGATCTCCCTGAATTTAGAACTAGTTTAGAGATATGTCTAATGCCTCCTAAGTTGCTATCTTGGAGATGAAAGAATTCTGGATTGGATTTAAATCATTGATTTCATTCATTGCTAGTTCTATCTAATTTAACTATTTAATGTGGAAACCTGAACTTTAGTAGCCTGTGTTCATGTTCTGTCATAACTGTGCCACATGGTTTCCCTTTCCAGTAAAGGGGGAACATTTTGGCTTTAATCTATTTCACAGATGCTCTCATAGCATCTGAGTATCCTGCTAGACCAGAGGTGTTAAACTGCTGGCCCATGAGTTGTTTGCGTCATATGGAGGCCACGCCCACCCAGCTCTGGCAATGCAAAAAAAATCACGATACATTGCGATGCGGCGAGTTTGACACCCGTGTGCTAGACCTTCTGATGAGGCTAATTGCTAGTTGCTATATAGACAGCTGCAAGATATGAGGAACAATCAAATCCACTTCTTGTATGATGAATAGAAGGTAGTATAAAAGGAAATTTCTTAACAATAAGCAAGGGCTATTGTGTTCTTTCACTAGAAAAAGCTTCCATGTCAGTCTTCCTATAGTATTGCAATGACAAATGAAGAGACTATGCTACTTCATTTCCAAGTATGGTCTATTTTGTCTCTTGGACCACATTTCAATCTGACATGTAGAGTTATTACGGTTCTGTGTCTTATTTTTAACAGCCTTGTATGTTTTCCTATGTAGTGGAGAGCACCAGAAACAAGGAATTTATAATGCTATACAAACATTTCATTTGGAGATACAATTCAAAGGCAGTTCAATCAAGTCTATGAATCAAATCGCCTTGAACACAACTGACAATTTGGATTGAATCATCAAACTGAATTGAATGCTTTAAAATCAGTTCTATCATACTGTTTGCCTATGCATAAACCCACTTTTTAAATCAAGCGAAGTTCCATAGGGAAGTGGGGGATAAAAATACTGTCTCCATGATTGTACTAAGTCAGTGTTTCTGAACCTTGACCATTTTAAGGCATGTGGACTTCAACTCCCAGAATTCCACAGCCAGCAATGCTGGCTGTGGAATTCTGGGAGTTGAAGTCCACATGCCTTAAAATGGTCAAGGTTGAGAAACACTGTACTAAGTTATACAAAGCCTGGAATTGTGAAGCACGTTGTATACTTACGGTAGTTTACTTTAAACTTGGAAAACATTGATTTTCCTGTATTTTATTTTCAGTGAAGCTCTCAGTTTGATTCCAGTAGAATGGAAAATGAGAAGGATCTATAGCTAGTCACTGAATTACAAGAGATTGAGCTAACTGAACAGTAGTGCTGAAGACTTTCAACATCTCAGAGGCTTTGCTTTAGCCTGCTAAGCTGAAGTTGCATCTGCATTTATTATTTTCCTTATGTGTTTCATAGATATTTGTAAATAGAGTTGAAAAGATTATAAGGCCACACTTTTTCTCTTTGCTTCTGTTTAATCCATCCATACATACATCCATTTTCTTTACTATGCATTAACTAATAGTGTTACATTACTGTGATAATATTCTTACATTACAAAACAAACAGGGGTAAATATTTTAAACCATGCTTGTTCCTGCAAAATATTATTGTGAACCACAGTGAGCCAGAAAATACAATATCCTATTGAGAAAATACTTCCAGAAAAGGAAACAAATCACCTCATGAAGGAAAAGATAATTCCTCATATTTTGTGACAGAACTTTCACATTTATCGGGTGGAAAATGAGCAATTGGACTTTGACTATTAGCAACACTCTCCATTTCATTGTACAAAAAGAATTTAGAAGGGGGAAAAGCCAGTTCATTATCAGCTATGACAAACTGTTGAATTAGAGCAGTACAAGGGACAAATGATAGTACTGGAGTTATCATGGTATGATGAACGAATAGCTCCAAGACATTCAACAGTATCAAAGAGCTAGTTTTACATTGAACTATCTGAATTGAATGCTCATTGAATCCTAAGTAAAAAGGAATTATTTATCAAATTTATATGCCACTTGTCTCACTAACCTTTTCATTTTAATGAAACTTCCTGAACTTAAGAATGACTAATACACAATTATAATTCACTGCTTGCCCTTTTCTCATTTTTTGTAGGCAGTTTTCCTATTAAAGAATACAAAATGCAAACTGTGGGAAATGGTTTATAGGAAGGTATATACTTTTTGTGTGGCAAAGAAGTAATATAGATATAGGTTGAAACAAATTGAAGATATGAAAAAGAAAAAAATAAATGTGTGAAATTGAATTTGATGGGTTCATGCATACCAAATTCCACAGAGAATATAGTACAGGATTCTGTGCACATTCAGGGATCCCACTGCATAGTTTATCAGAGGTAGTTCCATATAAAACCAGGGTCTCTTTTTCATTTCAGAACCACAGAAAGAAGATGATCATTTATTTTCAGCTATTTAACTTAGGGCCCGATCAGATATGTATTAACTATACTGTAACCTGCCAGAATGATTCAGTAACCCTTTTGTGGCATTTAACGAAACAAATAAAATTTAAAGGCAAGGAAAACCTATCGAGAAGATGAGAGTAAAGCTCAAGCAATGTGCCTAAGGCCATATGAAATTGGAACCAAAGACTTCCAGGTTTACAACCCAATCTCTTAACCACTCTATTCTTTGTAACTACGTTATGAAATAGGGATCAAGTAGGAATATAGTAACTTTCCATTTTAATAAAAAATATTTTAGATTTTTCAGACCGACTCATGGCCCAACCCTTTGCTTATCCTTTGAAAGAACCACTTCTCCAATAGTTCTTTAATCAAATAATAAGCATATAAATACATTGTCAGGTGAAAGTGCAGATAAGAAGATATACAGTATATAGGGGAAACAATGAGAAGGCAGTTTTTGCCATTCTCAAATATAACATTATTCTACTGATTTAACAATACAACATGCAACACTTACATTTCAGAGGATAAAATAGTGCTATTACTCATAAAGAATTTGCAGAGCAAACGTATACATATTTACTCAAAAATAAGTCCCATTCTTTTTCATGACTCTGGCGTTTGGGGGAACTGGAGTTCCAAATTTAAACACCTTAGTTTGTATAGGTGAAACTGTGACTAGATCCAGTAACATAAAGGAAAATGATTTCCTAGGTCACCAGATATACATCTGAACTCTTGCTGTAAGAGACGTAGGTATAAATAAAAGCTGAAAATATAATGCTATTTAAAACTGCATTATTTCTCAGAAACAGCTCAGATAGTCACAGTAGAAATGCATCCTGAATTTTAATATTGTGTGGAGCATGAGTATGAGTCATTTTTCTCTAATTGCGAAGTTTTTCTTAATAAAAACTTTTGGCATAGTTTTCTGAGAGGGGAAATGGTTAATGTGATGGTGACTCCTCCTCTCAAAGTTCATTGGGGCTGAGAATCCCAGATGGATTCTAAGCTTAAGAGATGAGGTTAGGTTTTCTTCTTCATCAGCTGTCATCATGTAAGCCCAAATGCAGATTCACATTTTTAATTTGTTCTTCTCCTGAAAAGAGATGAGCTCTCACCATCCTTTGTAGCTAAAATGTGGCAGTACAGTTTCTGTTGACTTTGAAGGCTGTAATAGACATGTTTGGGTTCACTTCTAACAAGAGGTTTTCTGGAACTAGCTTGTACCAGCTCTCATTACATTTTCTGAAATTTTGTGAGCTGCTAGAGAGCAGAGCTGACCCACAATGGCTAGCATGCCAATCAGCTGTTTAGCAGATACTGGTGTGGTGCAGAGGCAGTTGTTATCCATGTACCAGCACACTACGGTTTCCAATCTATCAATACTTTGGCATAAAATCCTTCTCCTTCTCAATTTTTATTAAAGATTTAATTGCATGTAGA